>NC_092343.1:370165070-370465070 GCF_046630445.1 Rutidosis leptorrhynchoides | reverse complement strand
CTAACGAGACCACCACGATCCACCAACAACGCCACCGTGCACGGTGCGTGTGTAAGAACCCGTTGGCTAACCACTTCCCAACCTGGTCCAATGTCAGCTACATCTTCTTCGTTGTCTTTTCTACCCCATCGTCTATGGAAGGGTAAGATGATGATTGCCGCCTTTTTCTTATCCGCCACCTGGCATATATCCTCATGCATCGTTGGCAGTGGTGAAATCGCAGTTGATGACCTCGTCTTCACTTTATTTGCTTTCAGAGCGGTTGACTCAAAAAACGGGACCCCGTTCTTACGTGCTTGGTGCACCATGACTATGGATGACGACCTATCGGTTAGTTCAACCAAGTGCATGATATAGAGCTTCATGTTGGAGTAGGTGTTGGGAGATTGGATAGAATTGATTAGATTTATGATCGATGGTGAGTTGCGTAAGCCATGAATGCAAGCTACGACCCGTAGTTCAGCTTGTAGAGTTTGTAAATGATAAGATGTCGATTCTTTAAGTGAACGGTGATGGACAACGGAAGCAATGTTTCGGGCTGGTTTGTATACCGCCATTACCATTGGTGTAGTCATGAAAGTGGTAACCAGCGCCATCATTACTAGTATCGCAAACATCTCATCATTGAGTACCTGTTTTAAAACATGTTAAAATTTAGCATGTTTAACTTGATGCAAGGATTAGAATAGTGAAAAAATGACATGTCTGGTAGATGGTTAAGTGTCTAAATGTGTGGGTCAAAACATGTAGTTTTTAGGTACATGTGTGTATAGTTTGGAGATTTCGGCCTAGCTGACTTGAAACCACTATTGTGTAACTCGGTTGACTCGGCCCACACATAGGTTTGGACACTAGCCCATCCCGAATCGTCCAAAAATGTCTTAAAAGTCGGTCAACACTAAAAAGTCGAGTTAAAGTCGGTAAAAGCAGGTCTCGGTCAAAATCGTCGCTAAGTCGGTCAAAGTTAAGTCAAATTTTATTGTATTTTTAAAAAATAGAGAGTTTGACATATATGTATGTTTGAAACGTTTATGTTTAATATAATTATATTTATGTGTAATATAAATAGGTTTAATTTATTTATTACTTAACACTTAAAAGTCAATGTTGGTCAACATCTGACTTGCTCCCGACTTGACCGACTCGTCTACGATTCGTGACTTCTACAACCTTTGAAACACTTGCTTATAACAAAATGACACTAAGATACTTTAGTACAGTAAACATTTTAGGCATATTTTACAAACACTTTAGGTATATTTAGACCCGTTTAAAATATAGGAGTCTTATGCTTTCTTTTTATAATTTCACTATCAATCTATTTATTCCATTAATGGAAGTCACAAAACTATGGTGTAACTTCATAAAAATCGTACCTTCTTCTCCTTGCCGATATTGAGAACAATAAGCTCAACCAAACCTTTCGTATTCATCAATACTCCTAAAGCTAACGACTCCCTCACCGGAATCATACACAACACTCCCATAAAAAACGTTCCGAAAATCTTTCCAGTGCACGCAGTCGAAACTACAACCGCCAAAAGCCCCCAAGACTTACTTCCTCGTATCTTATTCACATCGGTTTTCAACCCGCTTGAAGCAAAATACAACGGCAACAAAAGCCCGCACACAAAATCTTCTATCCTTCTTATCAACTTCCCCGCAAATTCTCCCTTTTTCGGGATCATTAGACCAAAAACAAACGCACCAAATATTGCGTGAATCCCGATAAGATCGGTCATGAACCCCGATAACATCACTCCTGCTAGCGTCAAACATACATAAAATTCCTCCATATGATCATGAGAGCTCGTTTTTGTTTTCGTACATTGCCGGGCTACCCGGCTCATTGTTGGGCGGATTATAAGTACCATAAAAAGGACAAATCCCGCACCTGACGACAAAACCCATAACGACACCAACGGACTTTTATGACTCCCGCCAGCTAGAGCCACGGCTAGAGCTAGTAGAACCCAAGCGGCAATATCGTTAAATGCTGCCGCTGCCATTGCGGTTTCTCCAACTTGTGTGGTTAACAATTTAAGCTCAGCTAGTATTCGAGCAAGTACAGGGAAAGCGGTGATGGATAACGAAACTCCCATGAACAATAAGCATTGAGCGAAACCGACTTTATCGGCTCCTACGATGGTTTTTCTTAGTAGAAACGTGATCCCGATCCCGAAAATGAACGGTAATAAGATTCCGGCGGTAGCGATCCCGAAGGCTCTCTTTCCACTGCGGCCGATGGAGGTGAGGTCGAGTTCGAGACCTACGAGAAAAAGAAAGAACAATAGACCAATACTTGCTACGGATTCGAGAATCGGAGTGCTCCAAGCTGGGAAAACCCATTGCATAAATTCCTTGTGCCTGCCTAATGCTGATGGCCCAAGTAGAATTCCACCCTGAATTTTTTTTTTTTTTTTTTAAAATGGTGCAATATATGTTAGTTACTAAACAATAGTTGTACAGAATAAGGCAACGGCGGATCTAGGATTGGTAGTCACCGGTGTTACCGGCTAAAACCCCCAAAAAAAATTCTACATGGTTTATTTCAATGATGCCACTAAAAAAAATTACACTATCACTGGTGTCACTAGTTAAAAACACAAATTTTTTTTTACTATATCGCGTATTTCAGTGGTGTCCCGTGCAACCACTCGGCATACACTACATCCGCCCCAGGAATAAGGTTTTTTCCGTTTCAGGTTACTCGGAGATTGTGAATATATTTGTTCAGATGTAAGATGCAAGCTGTTTAACTGGGTTTCCTTTACCATATCGGACTAACAAATAATTTATAATTTTTTGGCCTTTTACATAGGAGAATATATTCAAATCCAACTTTTATTAAATTACTTCTCATAACAAATGATAACATACATGGTGCTAGCAGTATTCACAACAGAATACATGAAATTTGTGCAAAAGTTATATAACATCAACATTTTTATTCCTTGTATCTATACCCATAGGCCATAACTATAACATCATAACACAATCCCCAATAGTCGACCTCTATTCTCGAACAGAAATAGAAAAGTCAAAGTGGGACCCATGATCGTCCAAGAAAAAAACGGTTTCGTCCAAAGACTTTTCGGGACGAAGCATTCGGGACAAGATGTCGTCCGGAAAGATCTTCGGGGACGACATGTCGTCCCGAAAGATGGGAAAATGCCGTCCCCAATGGTGGGGTTTCTAGTAGTGTTTACATACCTATAATGATTGTCAAAATATGAATACTGAGGTTGCTTTTTTTTAGAGCAAGGGAACTTACAAGTATTTCGGCAATAACTTTAGGCTGTCGGAGAGGTTTGAGTAAGAACGAAAGCAATCTACTAATGAAAATAACAAGCGCGGTTTGAATAATTAATAACGGAAATGCATAGTGAAGAGGGTTCTCGCCTTGCCACACTCCATCCGATGATGTTTTAATGTCGCTTATGTTAACCGCCATGTTTGTATGAGTTTTCGTTTTTGAAGGTAGAAGCACACTTGGTAGTAAGAATGCAAAGTGTGAGACTATTTATAGAGAATAAGGAATAAGTATAAGTATGATTATTCTATGAAGAAGGTGGTGGTTGCCTTTTGGTTTGTTTTGTCATTGTCACGAATACTAAATTGCACATATGTATAAATTCTAATTCGATTTTTTATGGTCTCGAAATTGTTTATACTTTTAATTATAATAGGATTTATAGTTCAAGAGTACTGAATTTTATACGTTCTACTATGCATTCAACTTTAAAACAAGTTTTCGAATCGTTTATGTATGCATTTAATATTAATATTAATATTTACTATTATAAGGAATTTCAATGTATGTATTGAAAAACCAACTAGGCCCTCTTTCGTACTCTTATGTTGAAACAAACAAATTTGAATTTTTGTTTAAACAGTGCTATTATACCATCTATGATGTCAAACTGATGAGGTCCTGAATATGAGGTCCTGAATCTTTAAGTTCTTTTTAAACTGTGTAATATTTGTGCGGCTCCTGCTTGGACCGGTAATGGATGAATCTCTCCTATTTTAAACGTTAGAAAAGTTGGTTGTAAAGAGGTGTATGCAACTGGAATCACGACTCATAATCTCACATATTCACCGTGAGATCCAGAAAATATACAGTTCTTAGTCATAACGGGCAATGTTTAGTTTTCATTCAGTCTTTCCAAGACTATGGGTGGTTTGTTTGCCGCACCGAATGCTAAATCGTTCAATATTTAGTGCATTTGTTTTTTTATATATGAATGACAAATGATGTTGAACGAACCAAACATGCTTACCAGAGTGGTCACCGAGTTGCCCAATGACGCACATCACCCGGGTTCGATCCTGGCTATGCCAAATCGTTCAGAAAGGGAGTGTGACTAGAGGGTGCGCATAATGCGCAATTCACCCGGTACCAAATCTCGCACTCAGAGGGCTTAATTACCCGAGGTTTACCCTCTATGAGAGAGTCAATGTAACACCGTACCTTTTTTTTTCTTTCTAAATCACAGTCGAAATATTTAAAACATATAATATTCATATGTTAAAAGCATCTTATTAATATACATTACAATCCAACTGGTGTTACTTTTCAAAATAGTTACTATCAAACATCAGAGTTCTTCAGTGTGTCAAACATAAGCAAGTACGACTATCTTCTCCCGTCTCTAGCATGCAAAACAATATAACATGCATGGGAGAAAATGTGGGGGATTAGCACAACGCTAAGTGAGTGAGATATCTCAATAGATACTAATACAAAGTATCAAGCCTAGCTTTTAGGGAGCATGCATCTGGTCACGGGCATGTGGACATAGCGTTACATAGCTATCGCGTAATATAGCATTACACATCCATATCATACTGAGCTAAGCAGTTATTCCATTAACAGAGTAGCAATAGCATCAACAAGCTATTCATTAAATGCACTAAAGGCACTACCCTAAGATAGCCTTAGATAGCTATACAACAAAGGTATCCATAGCTCTACATCGCTATTCACTAATGGTATCAATAGCTCTACACCGTTATTCACTCTCATAGCACTAACGGCTATACATAACACTAATGACTATAAACCCCAAGAGGATCGTTGACCCTGCCAGGTCTACAACTACTAGCTGATCAAGCTAGAGCTGTACCGATAGCTCCAGTTATTGTCTCATGGTATAACTCTCCCGACGTTTACATACGTCAATTGTAACCCTTGAGCCCAACCCTTCTATACATGGTTGACCTCTTCCGTCCCTTCTAAACACGGACAGTACTGACCCTTCTATACACGGCTAGTTCCCACATGTGCACATAAACTACCTACAATCTCATCGTGGGTAACATCGCTATTAGCAAAAGGGCACTCTAATCAGATATCCTCCTTATTCAATCTAATCGCGAAACCTAGTAACAGTAGTATAACCTACTACTTATCATTACAACAGTAATTAACATGCATATATAGATTATCATAATCTGTATTAAGCATAACAACGGGTAGTAACTACACTTGTTACCAAATTCCAATATCCGTAAGGATAGTCCCACTCACCGATTACCAGCAAGAACTCAGTGGTCTAATGTTACTGAGTCTTCTCCGTTCCTTTATCACCTGAGAACATCATATAATGAGTTAGTACACTTTTCTCAATCATATTCTATCATTAGAATACTTAAAACATTTAACCACATCACACGGGTCAAGATGTAACTTACCCGTTCACATAACCGAGTCCCGCACACAGAACATCTGGTACGCGCGGATAACCCGACAAACATATCAAAATCATCATTTAATCATAATCATATGTTATATTTTTTTTACATGCACAACGAATCATTAAACGCATGTACGAGCCTCAAATCACACGATTAGCACTTCGCGTGCGTGCTGAAAATATCACACTTGTGGCTGCAATGTCATTAAGTATGGGTTGACAAGGTTGAGTCCTCAACTGCATGGTCAACCGCGTGGTTGTGCTCAAACGTGTGGTTGCGCTCAAATGCGTGGTTGTGCTCAAGCACGTGGTCAAACGCGCGATTGAGCTCAAACACGTGGTCACTCATGCGGTTGAGCTGTCAAACGTGTGGGAGCTGAAGAACAACACCAATTCAATGTTATTGGGTATTTTGCACCCAAAACTCGAGTTCTACTTATTTTGATCGATCTAAAGGCTCAATAATACCATATAACATATATAGAAGCTATTTCTAACAACAATCAAGCATCACAACCACTTAAGATCAAGAATCAAACCTAAAAACTATCAAAATCCATTTTAACCCAAAACCCACTTTAAATTCACCAAAATCATAATCATAGATGGTTACCTTGTTTTAATCCCTGAAAACACTATAATCTGATGCACAAGATAACGAGCTATGATTTTCACTTATTGATTTATGGATTTCAAGAGCAGTAGGTGTTTTTAGGATTTATGTTTCTAAAATAGGAAAGATAGGTAACGAGCAGTGTATATATTCAATTGGGTTTCTTCATGGTGAGGAAACCCCACTCCCCATTTCACACGGGTATTTACCAGTTATCTGAAACACAATGTACCTCATTAAGCGGTCCTAACGAGGTCCAATTCACATAACGAAACATGTTTTGTGACCTTTGTCACAAAACGCACTTTTTTCCATACACCAATAATTATGAACACAAAATTATTAAAATCACTAATATTAATAAATTAATATTAACTAAGGGTAAAAAGGTCATTTACTACTAGGCCTAGTTGAGGGTGCTACAAATCTACCCCCTTAATCGGAATCTGGTCAGTCACTATCACAAAAGTCACAGGTTTACCACGACCTCTAATTTCCAATTCACATTCAAGTCCAAACGGTCATACCCAATTACTCTAACTTATTTAATCGGTTGAATCATTATCAGGGAACCTTCAATCGATAGATTACACATACTTACTTACCACGATCAATACTGAAATGCGACCTTTGGTCATTTGAAACTTATCATCTTTCCCGAAAAAGTGCAAAGGGTGGTCAATTTTTTACAACCAATCACCGTCCAAAACAATGACATTTACTGTAATAACCCGACTTTTTCCGTTAACTTTTCGTTGAGAACTTAACAACCGTTGCTTAAAATTTACAATTTTGTATGTATTTTTTTTAAATATACTATTATTAATATTGGTTATATTTTATTTTTTTAAAAACACTACGGTTAGTGAAAACGAGAAAAATATATTTTAAGACAACAAAACGTATGATTATTAATTTTAATAGTTATTATGTTATATAATAATTGAATTTTGAAAATCAACTGAATTAATTAGGATATTCTTAAACTAAACGCGAGAAAATTAGTTTAAACATTCATGTTTTCAGTATCTAATTTAAAAATATAATAAATAAGTATTTTATGAAACACATCAACTAAGTATAACGTCAAGATTCTAAAAGGTTTTGAACAATATATAAATGTATTTTTTTTAAATACAAAATAAATCAATTAAGTAAATCATATTAAAGTAAAATACATTGGGTTTTAGATAACGGATAAGAATTTAATAGAACCCGTGACCATACAGTTAAAAATTGTGACATCTATAATTATAATTGCAAATTGATATAATACCCGTGTTTATCAAATTATTACACCCGTGATATCTTATAACTACCCGTGACTACTACAGTTTAAACCGTGACTTCCTTTTCTACTTATATTTCTGATCTAGATTCATTTCACCAAACAAACACACATACGTATCTATCTTATTCTCTTATCAAGAACACCCATTACTATTCATCATCATCATCAATCTTTCATCCTCAAGAACACCTTCAATAATCACTTGATCATAAAATCGTTTACATATTCGGACTCCTCTCGAAGAGCTCTACACATCTATACCAATAATTTCTTGATTAGGGTAAGTTTTAAAAACTCTAATTTTTAGGTTTTCATGCTTTCGTTACATTTTAGGGTAGATATAGTGTCTAGTGCTCAAGTCCTTGTATGTATGCATGATAGTATTCGTTAATTTGACCGTTTGATGACTTTTTGATGAATCACGAATTTGTTTTGTGTGAGGTCAGAAACTTAAACTTGTTGAATGTATAATATTATGAGATAATCAGAATCCTCTTGAAAAACTAACAAGTTTGGGCTTTGGAATTTCGAATTTTCGTTACCGTATGCTCATGTTATGCTTAATTGAAGTTTTACTCGTTTTTATGAATGATCACGTTTTTGAATAATATGCTACTGATATGAACATGATATTTTCAGTTTATGAAATAATTATAAATGAAATCCTTGTGAAAAATTAATAAGTTTGCTCTTTTGAATCGCATATTTTCGCTATGTATAACTCAAGTTATGATCAATTGAATTATCGTTGTGTTTTATGCATTAATCTGAAAACTGGTATTGATTGGTGATGAATTGGTTTATGTATGTTACATAGTTGAAAATACAAGTGAAAAACACTCAAGATAGACTCGGATATCATGTTAATTGGATTTTTAAAACTCCCGTTATGCTTAATTGATTATTAGACCCGACTTTTGTTGATCAACGTTTTAAACAGATGTAAAACGCCATTTAAATTGATTTCTGGATTATGAGCTGAGGATTTTTTAAAATTATATGATTAGTACTTCACTTTTCATGTAGAGTATGCATGCTAATTGTTCCTAGATGTTCGGTTATATGCGTTCTAATATGACCTCCTGAAACGAATTGAATCTGTCCAAACAATTTGCAGCGAATGACATAACTTGATTTGTAGATGGACTTAGGACTTGTGCTTCTGGTATGTGGTTATTTACATGTTGTTGCACATATGTCATTTGTATGTTAGCTTCTGAAACCGTTGTTTGCTATGCGTTATATGTGTTACAAAACAACATGTCTAAATTCTATCCAAATCAGGAAGTCCGTAGTATTTTGTAAAACTGTACGAATTGGCTATATGAATTGCTTAGATTTATTTACCAGTGATTATTTGAGATGTTTGTGGCCATCTCCAATTAGCCGTTCGTCGTTTTCATTTTTCTAGAATAAATGGCAGAATTTACAAAACTGGCGCGCGCTGAAAATTTTCTGAAAAACTGTCGGGCGCATTTGAGACTGCTGCGATTTTTCTATTATGACTTAGAGTCTGATCTCTGGATATGTTTTAGGACTTTGAGTTACGGAGATTTTGGCGTGTATTTTAAGTCAAACGGACCTGTACTTATTTTTATAAAAATTCTGGAAGTTGACTACATTATTTAAGCTAAATATTATGTGCAATTGACTTTGTTTGACCAAATGGGTTTAATGGGTCAAAATGGGTAACGATCAGTGTAGAAAATTCCCAAACGTCGATTTAAGTAAGTTTAAAGGTTGTGGTGTTTAAAAAATAAGTTGTGGCATGTTTTGGTCAAAATGGGTGTTTATGATCCATTTGGGTCATACGAGCCTACTTTGACCCATATGCGAAATTTTGAGAACCAAAGGTATGTAACACATCCCGTATATTGATTTAAGTATGTTTGCAAGTTTTGGTGCTTTAAAAATGAGTTTTTGTCAAATTTGGATTAAAGAAAGTTTTATGACTCATTCGGATCAAACGTGCATAAATTGACCCATATGCATAATTTTGGAAAACAAAAATCACCAACACATCTAAAATGTCATTTTTGAGCTGTGATAAAAATTTGGTTAAGTCAGGTCAGCCGGATTCAAATTTGGATCGTCAACCGAAAATTTTAGTATCTTAACAAAATTGTCAAAATGACTCTCGGACCTACTTTGAGGACTCGCAAGTGGAAATCAGTTAAGTTTAGATAAAAACTATTATTTGGTATTGAAAGTATTTGCGACAAACTTTAAAATGATATATTATTTGTATAATTTTGTTGAGTCTAAACAGGTATAAAACAAGCGAGAAAATGGGCAATCGTTGCTGATTTTGAACACTTAACAAAAATTTTATCAGCATTTTATGTTTCGGGAGACTGTTTTCGTGAGGTCATAACTTTAAAACCGTAACTCCGTTTTTGTCAAATAAACTGTCTATAGAAAGGTGGGATGACATAATTTCCAATGGTCACGACCTAAGGTATTATATCAAATTTGGTAGGACCCGGAATCAGCTGCAAAATACTAAAAAATACATATATGTAAATAATATAAATTTTTTTAAGTAAAAATGAATAACTTAAGTTTGACCTATGTTTGACTACTTGACCAACTTGTGTAATTTTATGCGGTTGTTGACTTTTGTTAACCATGTTGACTGTGTTTGACTTGCGTTTGACTTACATTTGACTTACTTTGACTTGCGTTGACTTTTGTTGACTTTTGCTAAATTTATGAGTCGGACTTGAGCAATAGGACTATACGAACCCTATGACCTGACCTAGCTTGTTAGACATTTATTAACCAACATATATTCTTTAGGATGAGGTCTACGGTTACTTGCATTCCGAGTATTGGTTACATCTACGTGAATTGTTTATTGGGCTACAAAGGTGAGTTTCATTTGCTCCCTTTTTAATTGCTTTTGCAATATATATTTTTGGGCTGAGAATACATGCGCTGTTTTATAAATGTTTTACGAAATAGGCACAAGTACTGAAACTAATTCTATGTGGGTTTAAACCAGAAATATACCCTTAGCTTGGTAACATTAAACTACTTGTCTATGTACGGTAGGCGCGAATCCTAAAGATAGATCTATTGGGTCTGACAAACCCCATCCTGACTATGGGATGCTTTAGTACTTCGAGGTTATTTTAAACACACCTGATTTGGTGTACTTCAGAGGGTAAAACATGAATGTTAAGGCTTGTTACCGGGTGCCTACAACTTATAGAATACTTTTATGCACTTGTGAGTGTACATATATTTATAAACGGAAATCTTGTGGTCTATTGAAACTATTGATAACTATTGTTATGATAAACCTATGAACTCACCAACCTTTTGGTTGACACTTTTAGCATGTTTATTCTCAGGTTTTTCAAAAGTGCTTCCGCTGTCTGCTTGCTATTTGCTCAAGGTGCTGCATGGAGTCTTTTATGCCATATTTTCAAAAAGACATTGCATTCAAATATTATTGTTATAATCTGTTATTAAATAAATTGATGATTTAGTCATTTTGTATAAGTTGTCATATATATTTGGGATATGTCTATATTTTGGTAAACTTTCTATGTATGCAATGTTTTATCAAAACGTATCATATAGAGGTCGAAACCTCGCTGTGGGACCGTAGATAACGTACTGCGTCAATAGCGATTTTGGCGGGTCGTTAGAGATGGTATCAGAGCGTTGGTTCTAGGGAATTAGGTGCATTAATGTGTCTGACGTGGACCGTTAGGATACATTAGTGATCTAGTCTAGAACCGTGTCGTTACACTTATATGTGATTATGTGCATATTCTGATATTAATATAATATTATTATCACTATCGGTGAGAATGTAATTCTCTCTTTGATTACAAGCCTTCTCATGCTCAAACGAGTTCATTTTCAACACCCCGGTCATTGAAAAACCAGGAAGCGTCATTCAGGACTTTCGAAATTTTCGACATTCCTACATGAGTTATTACTTATATATTTTTATAGATATCATATGTGTTATATTATGTGCTTATATGCTTCGATTCAGAAACTCCTGACATCTTGAATTGTAAATCGGAAGAAGTCTTATCCGACTCACGAAGATTCTCAATAGTTTCAAAGACATTCTTATGTCATTACCCATTCAATATTATTAAATTAATTAAATATTATATTCTCGTACTATTTTTAGTGCACCCCTTTTTGAAATCATTTTGATTTATAAATTTTGAAAAACGACACTTGTTTTATATCCATAAATATTTTCGAGTAATGTTGGAATGGAAGCATGAGTTAGTGTAATATAATGACGCTTGATCAACGTGGTTATATTACGGTAAGTCATGTGGAAGTTTTAATGGAACGTGATGGTAGTAATGCTTGATCAACTTTACTTTCACCACGTACCACGTACCATGTTACATAAATCCTTTATTTTTTTTGCTGACATCTGAATATACTGAGACTCTATATGTGACATCATTCGAGTCACCCGTAATTTCCTTCTCATCTCTGTCATATCACACTTGCACTCCGAGCAGTTTATTCAAAGGTATTCGTATCAAAAGACTATGATCTCGTTTTACCTACAAGATGCTCGATCTTTCTACGTCAAGACGAACATTTCTATCCTCACTTGTTTCTTAAACGCCGTTTAATCACACCAACTAAAATTTCGGGACGAAATTTTCTTTAAGGGGTAGGTAATGTAATAACCCGACTTTTTCCGTTAACTTTTCGTTGAGAACTTAACAACCGTTGCTTAAAACTTACAATTTTGTATGTATTTTTTTTAAATATACTATTATTAATATTGGTTATATTTTATTTTTTTAAAAACACTACGGTTAGTGAAAACGAGAAAAATATATTTTAAGACAACAAAACGTATGATTATTAATTTTAATAGTTATCATGTTATATAATAATTGAATTTTGAAAATCAACTGAATTAATTAGGATATTCTTAAACTAAACGCGAGAAAATTAGTTTAAACATTCATGTTTTCAGTATCTAATTTAAAAATATAATAAATAAGTATTTTATGAAACACATCAACTAAGTATAACGTCAAGATTCTAAAAGGTTTTGAACAATATATAAATGTATTTTTTTAAATACAAAATAAATCAATTAAGTAAATCATATTAAAGTAAAATACATTGGGTTTTAGATAACGGATAAGAATTTAATAGAACCCGTGACCATACAGTTAAAAATTGTGACATCTATAATTATAATTGCAAATAGATATAATACCCGTGTTTATCAAATTATTACACCCGTGATATCTTATAACTACCCGTGACTACTACAGTTTAAACCGTGACTTCCCTTTTCTACTTATATTTCTGATCTAGATTCATTTCACCAAACAAACACACATACGTATCTATCTTATTCTCTTATCAAGAACACCCATTACTATTCATCATCATCATCAATCTTTCATCCTCAAGAACACCTTCAATAATCACTTGATCATAAAATCGTTTACATATTCGGACTCCTCTCGAAGAGCTCTACACATCTATACCAATAATTTCTTGATTAGGGTAAGTTTCAAAAACTCTAATTTTTAGGTTTTCATGCTTTCGTTACATTTTAGGGTAGATATAGTGTCTAGTGCTCAAGTCCTTATATGTATGCATGATAGTATTCGTTAATTTGACCGTTTGATGACTTTTTGATGAATCATGAATTTGTTTTGTGTGAGGTCAGAAACTTAAACTTGTTGAATGTATAATATTATGAGATAATCAGAATCCTCTTGAAAAACTAACAAGTTTGGGCTTTGGAATTTCGAATTTTCGTTACCGTATGCTCATGTTATGCTTAATTGAAGTTTTAACTCGTTTTTATGAATGATCACGTTTTTGAATAATATGCTACTGATATGAACATGATATTTTCAGTTTATGAAATAATTATAAATGAAATCCTTGTGAAAAATTAATAAGTTTGCTCTTTTGAATCGCATATTTTCGCTATGTATAACTCAAGTTATGATCAATTGAATTATCGTTGTGTTTTATGCATTAATCTGAAAACTGGTATTGATTGGTGATGAATTGGTTTATGTATGTTACATGGTTGAAAATACAAGTGAAAAACACTCAAGATAGACTCGGATATCATGTTAATTGGATTTTTAAAACTCCCGTTATGCTTAATTGATTATTAGACCCGACTTTTGTTGATCAACGTTTTAAACAGATGTAAAACGCCATTTAAATTGATTTCTGGATTATGAGCTGAGGATTTTTGAAAATTATATGATTAGTACTTCACTTTTCATGTAGAGTATGCATGCTAATTGTTCCTAGATGTTCGGTTATATGCGTTCGAATATGACCTCCTGAAACGAATTGAATCTGTCCAAACAATTTGCAGCGAATGACATAACTTGATTTGTAGATGGACTTAGGACTTGTGCTTCTGGTATGTGGTTATTTACATGTTTTTGCACATATGTCATTTGTATGTTAGCTTCTGAAACCGTTGTTTGCTATGCGTTATATGTGTTACAAAACAACATGTCTAAATTCTATCCAAATCAGGAAGTCCGTAGTATTTTGTAAAACTGTACGAATTGGCTATATGAATTGCTTAGATTTATTTACCAGTGATTATTTGAGATGTTTGTGGCCATCTCCAATTAGCCGTTCGTCGTTTTCATTTTTCTAGAATAAATGGCAGAATTTACAAAACTGGCGCGCGCTGAAAATTTTCTGAAAAACTGTCGGGCGCATTTGAGACTGCTGCGATTTTTCTATTATGACTTAGAGTCTGATCTCTGGATATGTTTTAGGACTTTGAGTTACGGAGATTTTGGCGTGTATTTTAAGTCAAACGGACCTGTACTTATTTTTATAAAAATTCTGGAAGTTGACTACATTATTTAAGCTAAATATTATGTGCAATTGACTTTGTTTGACCAAATGGGTTTAATGGGTCAAAATGGGTAACGATCAGTGTAGAAAATTCCCAAACGTCGATTTAAGTAAGTTTAAAGGTTGTGGTGTTTAAAAAATAAGTTGTGGCATGTTTTGGTCAAAATGGGTGTTTATGATCCATTTGGGTCATACGAGCCTACTTTGACCCATATGCGAAATTTTGAGAACCAAAGGTATGTAACACATCCCGTATATTGATTTAAGTATGTTTGCAAGTTTTGGTGCTTTAAAAATGAGTTTTTGTCAAATTTGGATTAAAGAAAGTTTTATGACTCATTCGGATCAAACATGCATAAATTGACCCATATGCATAATTTTGGAAAACAAAAATCACCAACACATCTAAAATGTCATTTTTGAGCTGTGATAAAAATTTGGTTAAGTCAGGTCAGCCGGATTCAAATTTGGATCGTCAACCGAAAATTTTAGTATCTTAACAAAATTGTCAAAATGACTCTCGGACCTACTTTGAGGACTCGCAAGTTGAAATCAGTTAAGTTTAGATAAAAACTATTATTTGGTATTGAAAGTATTTGCGACAAACTTTAAAATGATATATTATTTGTATAATTTTGTTGAGTCTAAACAGGTATAAAACAAGCGAGAAAATGGGCAATCGTTGCTGATTTTGAACACTTAACAAAAATTTTATCAGCATTTTATGTTTCGGGAGACTGTTTTCGTGAGGTCATAACTTTAAAACCGTAACTCCGTTTTTGTCAAATAAACTGTCTATAGAAAGGTGGGATGACATAATTTCCAATGGTCACGACCTAAGGTATTATATCAAATTTGGTAGGACCCGGAATCAGCTGCAAAATACTAAAAAATACATATATGTAAATAATATAAATTTTTTTAAGTAAAAATGAATAACTTAAGTTTGACCTATGTTTGACTACTTGACCAACTTGTGTAATTTTATGCGGTTGTTGACTTTTGTTAACCATGTTGACTGTGTTTGACTTGCGTTTGACTTACATTTGACTTACTTTGACTTGCGTTGACTTTTGTTGACTTTTGCTAAATTTATGAGTCGGACTTGAGCAATAGGACTATACGAACCCTATGACCTGACCTAGCTTGTTAGACATTTATTAACCAACATATATTCTTTAGGATGAGGTCTACGGTTACTTGCATTCCGAGTATTGGTTACATCTACGTGAATTGTTTATTGGGCTACAAAGGTGAGTTTCATTTGCTCCCTTTTTAATTGCTTTTGCAATATATATTTTTGGGCTGAGAATACATGCGCTGTTTTATAAATGTTTTACGAAATAGGCACAAGTACTGAAACTAATTCTATGTGGGTTTAAACCAGAAATATACCCTTAGCTTGGTAACATTAAACTACTTGTCTATGTACGGTAGGCGCGAATCCTAAAGATAGATCTATTGGGTCTGACAAACCCCATCCTGACTATGGGATGCTTTAGTACTTCGAGGTTATTTTAAACACACCTGATTTGGTGTACTTCAGAGGGTAAAACATGAATGTTAAGGCTTGTTACCGGGTGCCTACAACTTATAGAATACTTTTATGCACTTGTGAGTGTACATATATTTATAAACGGAAATCTTGTGGTCTATTGAAACTATTGATAACTATTGTTATGATAAACCTATGAACTCACCAACCTTTTGGTTGACACTTTTAGCATGTTTATTCTCAGGTTTTTCAAAAGTGCTTCCGCTGTCTGCTTGCTATTTGCTCAAGGTGTTGCATGGAGTCTTTTATGCCATATTTTCAAAAAGACATTGCATTCAAATATTATTGTTATAATCTGTTATTAAATAAATTGATGATTTAGTCATTTTGTATAAGTTGTCATATATATTTGGGATATGTCTATATTTTGGTAAACTTTCTATGTATGCAATGTTTTATCAAAATGTATCATATAGAGGTCGAAACCTCGCTGTGGGACCGTAGATAACGTACTGCGTCAATAGCGATTTTGGCGGGTCGTTAGATTTACTTCCAATGTCGTTCTACTAACCACTAGTGCCCATAAATTGCCATGGTCAACTCATGAGTTAAGGTCTAAATCCTATCATTATATCATGTGTACCATCAATTTCACCAAATTGTCATCAGGTTTAACTCTTTACACCGTTTAATTCCCTCAAATTTCCAAGCAAAGGCAATTGAATTTCATTTATTTCACTAAAATTTGTATTTATGTTCACAAAATACGTCTTTAATTTACCAAAATTGTTCAGGTTAGTCATTTCATGCTCAAATAATTCATAGTTCAACAGTCAATCCACTGTCCATGCACAATTCGAGTCTTCTATATTTCCTTCAGCTTCTCAGAATTTCCGTATGATTTACCACAATATACTTTCGTTGGCCAGACGCTAGTATATTCTTCTAAATCATACCATTTTTCTGAGTCACTCGATAAGGAAAATCCTATATGATTCACACATTGTTCATGGCACCCAATTCCCTGTTAAGCATTGGCAATACGAAAATTTACTTAATCACTAGTCAATCAGTCTCATCAGCCATATGCTATTAAGCATCACGAATTCTTCACACATGGGTATCTAACTAAATTCGATCTAGTCATCATTTACAACATATCACAATAGTCCAACTTCAGTTTACGGAAGTTACATCATTTGTAAATCAATAACAGTCCTGTATTATCAATCCAATTTCCAAAGGTTACAACCGTTATATGCAAATATCACACAACCATCCAAGCATAAGAATTTTTTTTACGGAAAAAATATTATATATATATATATATATATATATATATATATATATATATATATATATATATATATATATATAAGATCGTAAAGATCCGGTGGTACATACGAACAATAATGATTGAAAGGTCTCGCTCTGATCGTCCTACAAATTGGACGATAACATTGAAAGAGAGCGAACACATTGAAAGTGTAAATGACAGTACAAGGGAATAACCACCAAACCTAAATCTAAAAATATATAAAACCGGGTATGTATCTAACGCTGCAATTGCCTTAAACTCAAAAGCCGCACAACTACAATGAACACCGGACACTCCAGTAGCACCTAACCCGAGGCCTGCAAATCAAAGTAACCTCTCGTACCCGAAAAACTACGTGACAACTCCTAAACTAGATAACTACAAGACCGTCTAGTAAGATCAAATCCTCGTTCGAGCGAAAAAAGGACCCTGAAAGAAATACTTCAATAAACATCAATTTTCTGAGGTCAACTAAGTCAACACATGCCGGCAACGACATCGAGTTCACCCGAATAGACTCGACTACAGGAAAGGTATGAACACTACAGCCGAGCAGCAACCAAACAGTGCAAATCACAAAGTCAAACCAATAGAAACCAGGCTATCAACACCGAATTTTCTGAGGACATTTACAAACTTGCGGGTTCCGACAATCAAAACAACAACCGGCATTCGCCGGTAGTCGCTGGTAAAACCAGCAGCTACCTGCAAACACCAGCCACCATAATGAGCAGCCACCAGCAATCACCTCGATCCGCCAGTGACCATTAGCATCCAAACTAGGCAGCCAATAGTCACCAACGGCCCAAGGTAGCCGCTGGCTGCCACCACACCGCCGGAAACCGTAGCTTTCAACACTAAACACATACCTACCACCAACCCACAAATCTAAGCTACAAGCACCAAACCAAAATCTGACCTAAAGGGGTATAGAGCTCCTACCGGAACTCGCCACCTATACCTACCCAGGAACGAAACCCCAATTAGGTACAAAAGCCACAGAAACGCAGGTGAAACCCAACTCAATCGGCAAGAAAAAAAGGAACACAACCAAACAACCCCAAACCAAAACCTACTTACAGATCCCGAGCGTACAAACACGAAATCACCGCCTGAGAGCAGAATTCAGACCGGAGAAGAAGATTGTACCTCAAATTGCCAATCGAAGATGGTGGTGATCGGTCTTATTTCACCAACAAGCATAAAAAAACCGAACCACCGGCGAGATGCCGGTGTCGGACATGGCGGCACCAAGGTCTACAACGTGAAGTGGAAGGAACCCGGAAGAAGATCCTGGAGACGATGACGGAAAGGCAGCCGAAGAAGAGGAAGGTTGCGTTCAAATGAAGATAACTCTTGTGTTAGTTGCTATTAAATATCAGAGAAGGAAGATGAATCGGTGCTGGAAATGTAGATCTGGATTTAGTTGAAAAAGTTGATCTGCTCACATGACGGTTCCAAGCATAAGAATTTATCAAGTCATGCCATTCTATCTTAATGATACACTAATCACAATTCCAAACACTGTCTAACACTTAGCTTCTCTCTTCAAGTCATAACACCCACTCGGTATCCATCACCACTCAGGTCAGGGGTTTCCCTATCCTTTAAAAGACCACACAGGAAACACTACCCATAATTCCTTTCTAAAGTTCGCCACAATTCACGCAAGTCTAAGGAATGAAAAACAATTCCTTAAGGCTTTACTAATGTCTAACACATTTTAATCTAAGCATGCAGAGTAAGCAATACAGTAGCTAGGGCCATCATCCTACATAACGTGCAAATCACATACACCTGGGGACAATATACAGGGTTCAAGTCTGTTATCAATAAACAATGGGACTACTACCCTATTTTAATCCTTACGGGTCACTACACATGTCCTGTCAGTCTAAGGTAAGGAAATACAAATCACGTAAGCCTTACACAATCTTATCGGGTCATACATAACACTATATCAAGTTCATCATACCAGACAAGTTTCATGCGATAACCAATACATCAAAAGAAGCATAGTAAGTTTATCTTATGTATTGCTTCTGACCAATTTAAAAAAAAAAAAACACATCGATCACAATCAACAAGGGGCATGGAAAACATATCATATGTTGCACATCTGACACGTCTAGGAGACTATGACAATCAATTCAAAAGTACCAAGAAAAAAGTCACATGAAACAAGTTCCCAACAGTTTTAACAAAATAAGGTAGTCACAAGAAATATGGATAATAGTCAAAGGGAATAAGATCCCAATAATGTCAATAACAGCTCCAAACACAGCTGGCATAATTAGAGTTGTCGAGCCACCATCTAATTCTTCGCCATTAGGAATATGCGATTATATCCCAACAATTATAGTCAATCACACTCGACTATGGACACTTAAGGTATTTGCCCACCATTAAACAGTACACTAACAAATATAATAGTTTATTAAGAACATACCTTTTAGATTCAAGAGGATTTCTTCCTCTTCTGCCCCATCACTGAAACTGATGATCCTCCCGTCGAATCCCCGGTTGATCCTGACCTTGCCCCAGACCTTGATTCAGAATATGACTTTCCCACTGATGGACATTAGTCAGATCGATAACCTTCATTATGACAATTCCAACATACATTATCCTTAAATGAATAAGACTGGACATCATGTCCTATTAAACCATATCGGTAACATTGGCGCGTTCTTTCAGAATAATCTCCATCGTGAATTGCTCTACAATGAACACACCACATGTTAAATTTCGACTTAGATACACCCTGAGTCTGATTTCTTTTCATCTTATTCCAAAAATACTTCTTTGACTTGAAACTAGATTGACTTATTTTTTGACTTTGCTGATTGATATTGCTAGATTTACACATGTTTTACCTCACAATATCTTCCCCGTTTCACTCGTTTTTGGAGGATTATTGAGTTCTGAAGGGTTACATTTGATCAAATTGATGGATAAAGGCTGGAGATCACTACTCGGTGTAAAATTGACCAAGTTTGGCCTAAAAAGTGAACCAAAATGGTAAAAACCATGGAAATGCAGAAAATCAGCAAATGCCCCGCACCAAATTGGCCATTGCGGCGTATCTACAGTGTCAAAGACCCTTTCAGTGGCAGTGGCTTTGCAAGCACAAAAATGCACCACATGCCTCTAAAAAATGCGGCGCATTCACCTTTCAGCCAGCAAATGCGGCACACCTAAAGCAAATGCGGCGCACCTCTCTGTAACAAACAAATGCGTCTTCGATGTTTTTAGGGCATAAACTTTCAAGCTATAAATAGAAAAGGGGATTAGGTTTCAAAAGGGAGCTGCAGTTTTAACCTCGAAATACACCATAAAAACCCTAATTTCATCATCTAGTGGGAGATTAAGGTTAATTTGGAGGATTAAGCTCAAGTTCAAGGAATTTTAGTGTTAGATATACATCATATTTCCATTTGGGTTGTATTGTTGTAATCTCCACCTTCTTCTTAGTTATTTTCACTTGAATACTTGTAATTTGAAACATGATGCTTATTGGTGATATTTTATCTTTGATTAGTGCTAGTTTAGTCATGCTTGGCTAATTTGATTGTGTTTACTTGTCTATGAAACTCTAATGTAAGGATTTGCCCCAAATAAAATGAGTAATTTTTGTTTGAATGAAATAATTGAGTAATTATTGTTGAGTTAGCTAATTCCATTGCTAGTTATTGTTTTGAACTTAACTTTGATTATATGAGTTGTTGATCATTTCTAAGTGATTTCAAATGAAATTTAATTTATACTTCAACATGTTTGCATGATCTAGACAATCAAGGAAAGGATTACAAGTTATTGTGTCCTTTAATTTAATTGGTTGTCAAAGTGTTTATAGTCAAAACTAGTGGTGCCTAATTTTCTTAAGTGATCTTGTTTACTAATGGATTTTAAGTGATTTTAATCCAAGCATAATCTCAATGACTTCTCATGGTTCAACTTGATCGTGTAATTTGATGCTTATGTGAGTTTCCAAAGTTTGACTTGATTGAGGTTTAGTAGTGATGTTAAACGTTTACTAGTTCAACAATGAATTTGGTAGTTATTGGGATAAGACGGGGAAATCCAAGTATAAGGGTGGATTAGATAAGTGAACACTACTTAATTACTTGGTTTATATTTCGATATTTAGTTATTTGCTTGTTGTTGCGAGTTTTAGTTGTTAGTTAAAATCAATCAACACCCCCACTCCCCAATCAAGCTAGGACAATTATTAGTTTTCGATATTCATTTACCCTCTTAGGACTAACTTGAAATGAATGCTTACATGCAAAGTGCTATGATGATCGGGTCTTAGTTGCTAGTTAGTTGTGTGTTTATTTGTAGTATTTGAATCTAGTTTTATTAAGAGTCTTGGAAACACATCAAACTTTTTGGCGCGGCTGCCGGTGAATGGTGTTAAATTGGATTTTGAAATTTAGCTAGTGATTGTTCGATCCTTTTGTAAGGATTTATTCTCACAAAATTTATTTTTCTTGTTATATATATATATATATATATATATATATATATATATATATATATATATATATATATATATATATATATTGTTTTGCGGAAAACGTATTGTGGTTGTTTTGTGATCTAGGTTAGGTGGTGCATGAAATTGAGGTCCAACAAGGATCAAATTTGTGAGAATCCACTATCCAAGCCCAAGAAAGCAATTCACGATTATTATCGATCAAGGGACGAAAGGGTTATTAGATCAAATTTTGAAGCGTTGCCTTTGTATTTTTCCAACACGGAAGGAGAAAATCCATTTGGGGTAGGTCCTCAAGTACCTTAAGTTCCACCATCGATGGCGGATCCAAATAGTGTTCTTATGTAGAGCACTAGACTTGCTGCACCACTGACGGTTTCACCTTCTATTACTAGACCTCCAATTACGACAGAAAATTGGAAGATCGAAGGAAATTTCATGACATTATTAAAAGATGTTCAATTCGGAGAAAAAATGCAAGAAAATCCATATGATCATCTTGACGCTTTTAATAAGTTATGTGATCTATACAAGTATAATGGGGTGTCCGAAGACGCTTTCAATCTTAGGGCATTTCCTTTTTCAGTAACGGGAGATGCTAAAGATTGGATTAAGAATCAACCACCGAGTTCGATTTCAACTTTCCAAGATTTGAGTGAAAAGTTTCTACATCATTTCCACCCACCAATGAATGTGGATCGTTTGAAAATGGAGATCAATACATTTAGTCAAAGAAGCGAGGAATCTCTTCATGATGCTTGGGGGAGATTGAAGAAGTTGTTGAGAGCTTGTCCTCAACACGAGTTGAGCAAGAAAGAACAAATTCACATATTTTATCGGGGTATCAATGTTAGGACCCCAAAGTTAGGATAGTGTTAATGTGAAATAATCTAAAAATAAGGTTTTATAGAGGATGACTATATAAAGAACGTAAGTGATCCTAAAACATAGCCATTGCATTGTAATTGAGTTTAAGAAGCTATGAAATTAATTGTAACTGAATTTCTCTAATATCGAATATGTTTACTGTTCATTTGAATCTCATTCTAACACTTGTATCTTCGATTCCTATCATCATCTAACAATCATTTAGTATCAGAGCTTCTAGGAAGTGATTTGATCCACAGTTCGAAGATTTTAAGTATTTTACACATTCAGTTAGATAGAATCAGATTCGACAATGTCGAATTTTATAATTTGACGTTCAGATTTGTGTGAAAAGATCAGCGAAGGTTCATTATACTTAATAGAGAGTAATTCGATCATCAAAATCGTTTTACAACAGCAATAATGAAGAATCAAGAAATTTTGTAGAGTTCGTTGCTAAAACTCTTCCATTCGGTTAATTCATGCTTGTTTCTATTTTCTATGAAGATAAGTGGATTCAGTATTGTTTGTGAGGTGGTTAGGAATCAATTTGAAGGTTTGATTTCATCATTTAATCTTAATTTGGTGTTTTAATCTACATTCGGTAAAATAACTGCCTCACAGAATCTGCTACAACTTGTAAATTCAGTTAAGATGTTGTTGATTATTGTGTATATGTGATTCAGTCATATTAGGTTAGGTGATACAAAGCTTTTTCAACTTTCTATGTATGCAATATTTTATCAAAACGTATCATATAGAGGTCGAAACCTCGCTGTGGGACCGTAGATAACGTACTGCGTCAATAGCGATTTTGGCGGGTCGTTAGAGATGGTATCAGAGCGTTGGTTCTAGGGAATTAGGTGCATTAATGTGTCTGACCTGGACCGTTAGGATAAATTAGTGATCTAGTCTAGAACCGTGTCGTTACACTTATATGTGATTATGTGCATATTCTGATATTAATATAATATTATTATTACTATCGGTGAGAATGTATTTCTCTCTTTGATTACAAGCCTTCTCATGCTCAAACGAGTTCATTTTCAACACCCCGATCGTTGAAAAACCAGGAAGCGTCATTCAGGACTTTCGAAATTTTCGACATTCCTACATGAGTTATTACTTATATATTTTTATAGATATCATATGTGTTATATTATGTGCTTATATGCTTCGATTCAGAAACTCCTGACATCTTGAATTGTAAATCGGAAGAAGTCTTATCCGACTCACGAAGATTCTCAATAGTTTCAAAGACATTCTTATGTCATTACCCTTTCAATATTATTAAATTAATTAAATATTATATTCTCGTACTATTTTTAGTGCACCCCTTTTTGAAATCATTTTGATTTATAAATTTTGGAAAACGACACTTGTTTTATATCCATAAATATTTTCGAGTAATGTTGGAATGGAAGCATGAGTTAGTGTAATATAATGACGCTTGATCAACGTGGTTATATTACGGTAAGTCATGTGGAAGTTTTAATGGAACGTGATGGTAGTAATGCTTGATCAACTTTACTTTCACCACGTACCACGTACCATGTTACATAAATCCTTTATTTTTTTTGCTGACATCTGAATATACTGAGACTCTATATGTGACATCATTCGAGTCACCCGTAATTTCCTTCTCATCTCTGTCATATCACACTTGCACTCCGAGCAGTTTATTCAAAGGTATTCGTATCAAAAGACTATGATCTCGTTTTACCTACAAGATGCTCGATCTTTCTACGTCAAGACGAACATTTTTATCCTCACTTGTTTCTTAAACGCCGTTTAATCACACCAACTAAAATTTCGGGACGAAATTTTCTTTAAGGGGTAGGTAATGTAATAACCCGACTTTTTCCGTTAACTTTTCGTTGAGAACTTAACAACCGTTGCTTAAAACTTACAATTTTGTATGTATTTTTTTTTAAATATACTATTATTAATATTGGTTATATTTTATTTTTTTAAAAACACTACGGTTAGTGAAAACGAGAAAAATATATTTTAAGACAACAAAACGTATGATTATTAATTTTAATAGTTATCATGTTATATAATAATTGAATTTTGAAAATCAACTGAATTAATTAGGATATTCTTAAACTAAACGCGAGAAAATTAGTTTAAACATTCATGTTTTCAGTATCTAATTTAAAAATATAATAAATAAGTATTTTATGAAACACATCAACTAAGTATAACGTCAAGATTCTAAAAGGTTTTGAACAATATATAAATGTATTTTTTTAAATACAAAATAAATCAATTAAGTAAATCATATTAAAGTAAAATACATTGGGTTTTAGATAACGGATAAGAATTTAATAGAACCCGTGACCATACAGTTAAAAATTGTGACATCTATAATTATAATTGTAAATAGATATAATACCCGTGTTTATCAAATTATTACACCCGTGATATCTTATAACTACCCGTGACTACTACAGTTTAAACTGTGACTTCCCTTTTCTACTTATATTTCTGATCTAGATTCATTTCACCAAACAAACACACATACGTATCTATCTTATTCTCTTATCAAGAACACCCATTACTATTCATCATCATCATCAATCTTTCATCCTCAAGAACACCTTCAATAATCACTTGATCATAAAATCGTTTACATATTCGGACTCCTCTCGAAGAGCTCTACACATCTATACCAATAATTTCTTGATTAGGGTAAGTTTCAAAAACTCTAATTTTTAGGTTTTCATGCTTTCGTTACATTTTAGGGTAGATATAGTGTCTAGTGCTCAAGTCCTTGTATGTATGCATGATAGTATTCGTTAATTTGACCGTTTGATGACTTTTTGATGAATTACGAATTTGTTTTGTGTGAGGTCAGAAACTTAAACTTGTTGAATGTATAATATTATGAGATAATCAGAATCCTCTTGAAAAACTAACAAGTTTGGGCTTTGGAATTTCGAATTTTCGTTACCGTATGCTCATGTTATGCTTAATTGAAGTTTTAACTCGTTTTTATGAATGATCACGTTTTTGAATAATATGCTACTGATATGAACATGATATTTTCAGTTTATGAAATAATTATAAATGAAATCCTTGTGAAAAATTAATAAGTTTGCTCTTTTGAATCGCATATTTTCGCTATGTATAACTCAAGTTATGATCAATTGAATTATCGTTGTGTTTTATGCATTAATCTGAAAACTGGTATTGATTGGTGATGAATTGGTTTATGTATGTTACATGGTTGAAAATACAAGTGAAAAACACTCAAGATAGACTCGGATATCATGTTAATTGGATTTTTAAAACTCCCGTTATGCTTAATTGATTATTAGACCCGACTTTTGTTGATCAACGTTTTAAACAGATGTAAAACGCCATTTAAATTGATTTCTGGATTATGAGCTGAGGATTTTTGAAAATTATATGATTAGTACTTCACTTTTCATGTAGAGTATGCATGCTAATTGTTCCTAGATGTTCGGTTATATGCGTTCGAATATGACCTCCTGAAACGAATTGAATCTGTCCAAACAATTTGCAGCGAATGACATAACTTGATTTGTAGATGGACTTAGGACTTGTGCTTCTGGTATGTGGTTACTTACATGTTGTTGCACATATGTCATTTGTATGTTAGCTTCTGAAACCGTTGTTTGCTATGCGTTATATGTGTTACAAAACAACATGTCTAAATTCTATCCAAATCAGGAAGTCCGTAGTATTTTGTAAAACTGTACGAATTGGCTATATGAATTGCTTAGATTTATTTACCAGTGATTATTTGAGATGTTTGTGGCCATCTCCAATTAGCCGTTCGTTGTTTTCATTTTTCTAGAATAAATGGAAGAATTTACAAAACTGGCGCGCGCTGAAAATTTTCTGAAAAACTGTCGGGCGCATTTGAGACTGCTACGATTTTTCTATTATGACTTAGAGTCTGATCTCTGGATATGTTTTAGGACTTTGAGTTACGGAGATTTTGGCATGTATTTTAAGTCAAACGGACTTGTACTTATTTTTATAAAAATTCTGGAAGTTGACTACATTATTTAAGCTAAATATTATGTGCAATTGACTTTGTTTGACCAAATGAGTTTAATGGGTCAAAATGGGTAACGATCAGTGTAGAAAATATACAGTAAAGGCACTAACTAGATCTTAACAGCTCCTAAGAGGTCTCCTTGGAACAGTCAATAAGCATACTAGGTCATTCATGTTTTAATTCCTAAGTTCCCTGTCCTAAAAGCGCATTAGATGCCTCTCGGGAACTCCGGCCATACCGAGTTCATAGAATCTTCAGATACAGTATAACCAGGGGTCTTAATCCTATGAAGTAGCTAAGTTCATATAGGTGGATAAGTCCTGATCATAACCTAGGTTGGTCAATCATTAAGATGCTAGCATACAAATCTATCAGACTTACTAGTTCAATATTACGACAGTAACCGTACTAATTAACATAGTTACGCTAACCCAAAACTTCTATCATGGCAACATATAGAGTATTCAAGCTATCATGGTAATATCAGAATGCATTATTAAACATAAAAGGTAAGAATACATGTTTAATACAAAAGACAAGCGTTTCGGATAAAAACCTGAAAAGGCTGAACAAATCTGCCCGAGATCGCAGGGACTCGCCGGGATATCCTCCGGAAAATAAAAGCTAAGCTAACTACTACTAAAAACTAACTAAAAAACTTGAAAATATAAAGTGAATTACAAATTGAGTGTGTGTTGAAATGGATGTAGAGGTCCCTTTAAATAGACATGAAATTTGCCTGCAAACGGCTGGCAGGCCGTTTGGCAAGCCGTTTGGCAGGCTGTTTGCAGGGACCGTTTGCCAGACCAAGCCGTTTGTAGGGTCCATTTAACTTAGGTCTGTGGCAGGCTGTTTGTGAGCCAGGCAGGCCGTTTGTGAGCCAGGCAGGCCGTTTGGCTGCCTGGTCAGCAGAAATTCATTGGATCGTAACTTGATTTCTTGTCTTTCACCGTTTTCGCTCTAGATTCTTCGTTTTAGCTCCGTTTTACTTGATTCTTTTTGCATCGCCTTTGTAATTACTTAATCTACAAAATCAACCAAAAAAGCGATAATTTTGCTGAAAAAGTTTGAATCTTTATTTTTTTTAGGGCTTATTATTAGGGGTAAAAATGTGACTTTTTAGCCGATATCAAATACCCCACACTTAGCTTTACTTGTCCTCAAGCAAAAAGTGAGAATATAGGGTTCTTTCTAATAGACTCCTCCTTGCCCACCCGTGGATTCTTTTATTATGCCTTCATCAGAAGTCGTCACATCTTTCAAAAGTATTAGAAAAGTTTCGAGCTTCGATGGTCGCTAGATTTCAATTGCGTCCATAGTGAAAAATGCGTACTTTTCAACTCTTAGATGTAGAGTATACATGACCAGGATCCTCACTTAGTGGATCACTCATATCACTCAAGTGTTTATTGTCGCTCAGAAGCCAGTCGTGTAACAGTTCTCATCATAGGCTTGGTAACACATCGATATCTCCACTGGTTAAGTAAGGACGGCACTGTTCTTCTGCCTAGGCATTCTTTCAAGAGGAAGACGGGTTGTAGGTTAGTTGAGAATTTTTATGGAATGGTGAAAGGTATCTAGATCTTTTGATTTAGAGAGAATTTATAGATTTCGATTCT
The DNA here is from genome assembly GCF_046630445.1 of Rutidosis leptorrhynchoides. Taxonomy (NCBI): domain Eukaryota; kingdom Viridiplantae; phylum Streptophyta; class Magnoliopsida; order Asterales; family Asteraceae; genus Rutidosis; species Rutidosis leptorrhynchoides. Next base: position 370,436,779 of record NC_092343.1, on the reverse strand, counting down.
TCATATTATCTATTTTTGGATAGAGAATGGCTTGGAATCCGTTAATAGTTTCTTCGGAAGAAGCAGTTTCTTCCTCGGGCATCTTTCTCGGGTTTTTCTTGCCTTTTATTCTAGAGACTTTGCTCTTTCATAACCATTTTTTTTTGGCATACCCTTTCTTCATAACTTTTGCCTTTTGTTCCTGGTGCCCAGAGAGGAAGTGATAATTCACCGAAAATATTTCTTTGACCTATCAAAAACAATCAGGGGTTCAGAATCTTTTCACAAGTGCTTTTGAAGCGAATTTGATCGATCTATCTCTTCATTAATCTCTGGATCTTTTGATAAGTGGAAATGGGAATGAAGGTGAATGGGTAGTGTATTTTGGGAGTGAATTTGGGGTGAATATTTCTGATTCATCAACTCTTTATGTGAGTTGGTCGGTTTAAATTGCGTGGAGTGGAAACGAAAATGGATGGCTTTTTGTCTTCTCTATTCAGAATGATTTTAGAAGGAGTATCGCACCTGCACCACGTATGGCGCTTACTAACCATTGGCCTTGAAACATATGTCAGAACCAAGTTCTAATTCGAACCATACACCGGCACGCTCATCAATTGAATTGACATAGTACTGTAGATTTGATGGGTCGTACTGATACTTTGGGTCCAAGAGTCCTCACTTTTTGGGAGTAGGGGTCGTGCTTGGTCATGCGTAGCCTTTTACATATTTTCTTAAAAGAAATCCTTTGACACAAAACATAAGTTTTAGCTTAATCATTCCGTTCTAATTAATGTTCTGAAAATCGATTTTTAGCAATTTTTATGAAATCTTTTGGGCAAAACAAGGTAAGAATTTTTCGAAATCACCCAATATCCATTGCTAATTACTTTTTCGACAAAAGAAATTTTCAAAACTTGGCGTTTTATGGTTACTTGTCCTTTAAACCTTTACCCCATACCCCACAATTAGAAGAACATTATCTCTAATGTTCTCTGAAAAAGAATATTTTAATATTTTATAAATTAAGGACAGTATCTGCTAAAATTTCCAAGTTGGTTGCGGGGTGACCCCACACTTAGAGATTTTAGTGCGTAATAATTGAAATAGGTTTGAGGAAGGATTACTTCCTTATGGTCAGGTTACTTTCCTAGTGCTAGGCCTTCCTATGGTCAGTCTCCTATTTGCTGGAAAGGACCAGTCTCTTTTGATAAAATTTTTGCATGAAGAACAAAAAGAGAAAGGCAGCATTTTCACTATATATAACTTTTTAATACAATGCTTCAAAAATAAAACTAAAAGTAAAGTAAAGTAAAGTAGTCTACGGAATACTATCCTGGTCAGTATGCTGAGCGGTGTCTGCAAAGTATCTTATGAGTCCGAAGGGATCATCGTCATCCTTAAGTCTCGGCAAATACACAAGCGGCTATCCTGCATCCAACTCAGGGCCTAGTAGTGAACCCAGACAAAGGTTCGACACCAACTCCAGTTGTGATAGGCTCGGGAAAGGATCCTTATCAGGGATGTTCCCGGTGATCTCAAAAACCTGGGCCGTGGGTGGCTCAACTGATATGGGGACTGTAGCTAGGTGAAAATCCTCAGGTAGCTCATGGACTGGTATTGCCTCAGTGACTGGAGCAGGTGGAACGGTTAAAACAGGTGACATGATGGGATCTGGAGTAGCGTGTGCTGGGGCGGCAGCTAAAGCGACTGAGTGAACTGAGACCGATGTGCAACTCCTGGGGGTAGCTTATCGTGTCGGCCGAACACGGCGCGCTAGCCTGAATGACGGTGGGCTCAGAGTACTATGTGGCATCCCTTCATGCTGAAGGTATGCTCTAAGAGCTAGGTAAAGTCTCTACTGGTCTCTGAGTAATGCCCATGCAACATCTGGGTCATTCAAGGTGGCTCCATAATGTATCACGATATGTGACTCATGTGTCTCTAGTGGCTCTATATGCTCAGCAGGTCTTGAAGCTAGACGTCTGGATCGTCGTACAGGAGGAGCTGGCGGTGCTGTACTAATGTCCTCCTCAACACTCTCCAATATCAATCACCTTAGGCCTAATTGCCCTGTTGACGGCCTGTGCTGTTCAACACCGCTTCCTGATGAATACACTCTAGGAGTTATTCGTCTACGAACTGGAATGCAATAAGAAGCTCCTTAGCTTGGCATTTTGCCTGAATACATTCAACAAACTTGTAAGTACTAAGCGCAAGTATGGCGCTTAGGGTTAGTGCACAGGGATAAGATTTTTTGTAGACTGAAAATAATTTGAAAATGAAAAATAATAAAAATAAAAGGATAAGCATGGGGTGCCTCCCAAGAGCGCTTTGTTTATCAAGTCGTTAGAGCTCGACTTTTCCTGTCAGGTTTTCAAAATGGATCAAAGGAGAAGAGGTGCTCCTCCTTGTCATGGTCTTCTAGATAAGCTTTTAGTCGGTGGCCGTTGACTTTGAAGTTGGCAGTGGGTCCTTCTAATTCTACGGCTCCGTGTGGAAAATCATGATTAACTATGTATGGCCACTCCATCTTGATCTGAATTTTCCAGTGAACTTCTTGAATAAGGAATTAAAGAGTAGAACTTTATCTCCAGGAGCGAACTTTGTAGGAATCAATTTTGCATCGTGCATCAGCTTTGTTCGTTCCTTGTAGATGTATGCCGTCTCGTACGCTTGATCTCTTAATTCAGAGAGTTCATTCATTTGCATCTTTCGATGCCTTGTTGTTATTGAAATGGTTGTTGTTGGGATTGTTGTGGTTGTTGGGACGGTTGTTGTAGTTGTTGTTGTTGGGACGTTTATTGTAATTATTGTTGAGATTGCGATTATTGTTGTTGCGATTAAGGTTGTGGTTGTTGAGGTAGATGTTGCGATTGTGATTGTGATTGTTGTTGTTGTTGTTGTATTGGTGACCCTTGTCACCGTTTTCTTCCCACTTTCTCTTGACTTGTTTCATGTTGGCCTCTTCGGCCGCCTGCTCTTTAATTCTTCCTTCAATCTGGTTCACTAGTTTGTGAGCCATTCGACTTGCCTTTTGTATGGAGGTGGGCTCGTTTGAACTCACATCCTCCTGAATCCTTTCTGGTAAGCCTTTTACAAAAGCGTCGATCTGCTCTTCTTCATCTTCGAACACTCTTGGACACAATAGGCATAATTCTGTGAATCATCGTTCGTATGTGGTAATATCGAATCCTTGCATTCGTAATCCTCTAAGCTCTACCTTGAGCTTATTGACCTCGTTTCTGGGACGGTACTGCTCATTCATCATGTGTTTGAGTGCAGACCATGGTAGTGCATAAGCAGCATCTTGTCCCACCTACTCGAGATATGTGTTCCACCATGTTAATGCAGTACCTGTGAAGGTATGTGTGGCGTACTTTACCCTATCTTCTTCATTACATTTACTTATGGAAAACACCGATTCGACCTTCTCGGTCCACCGTTTCAATCCGATTGGTCCTTCGGTTCCATCAAATTCCAAAGGTTTACAGGCAGTGAATTCTTTGTAGGAGCATCCTACACGATTTCTTTTGGCGTTAGTTCCATTGCTAGATTCAGAATTATTGTTGTTTTGCATCGCAGCCTGTACTGCGGCTATGTTTGCTGCAAGGAAAATACGGAAGTCTTCCTCGCTCATGTTCAAGTTCTGACGAGTAGTCGGTGCCATTTCCTTCAAAAATAGCCAAAAGAATTAAGTTAATCATATAGAATATTAAGAGTAGTTAATAGTATTTCGTAGCATAATATGAACTTATTTATAAAAGCTTTGTCTTCATATTAGCGTTTTATAATTTTTAATTCGGGTAATACCTACCCGTTAAGTTAATACTTAATAGCTAATATACAATTCAACTACTACAATTCTATATGAAAAACTGATTACAATAATATTTCGCTTTCAAACTTTTATACAATATTTTACAAACGTACAATACCATTATTTTACATATAGCATGAAATATAGTACATAATAACTTTGATACAAGGTAGTTGCGAAGACAATTCTAGTTTAACGCAAGTCGTTCAGCAAAGGCAATAAAGACACGTAATTCATAGGTCCAGAAACAAGTCATGCATTCAGGTTTTACTAATACTATTTCCCATCCTTGGTCTTGTGGAAAATTACCGTTGTGGCCGTTGGCTAGGTAGCATGTTGTAACATCGTCAAAAGGACGGGGGTTACGTAATGCCCAACAGCTCCGTAACAATTTAAAAACCTTATTTCTCACCCCAACTACTGAATCCGTCACTTGTGGGAATATTTTATTTAGAAGTTGCAATCCGATGTTCTTTTTCTCAATTTGGTGAGAAGCGAACATCACTAACCCGTAAACATAACATGCTTTTTAAGTTGCATGTTTGAAGCTCTTTCTAAAGAACGGAGTCCTATGTAGGGATATGTGGAGTCAAAATAGGCTCTCAACCCGTAGCGTAAAATTGCATTTGGGTTTCCCATACTCAATGCCTTAAAGAAAACATGGCGTAACTTAAGGTCTTCCCAATGTGATATACACTATCTATCGAAGGAAAGCCTTTTATAAACCAAGGCATGCCTGGAACGTCTTTCAAATGTTCTACAAACTAATCTCTCCATAACTAATTGTGCCGATGAATTCTGACCAACTTTAGACAAGATTTCATCAATCGTATCTCCTGGTAGGTCTTCTAAAATATTCGGTTATCTATCCTTAACATCCATTTTGTGTTTTTATACTGTAAAATGGACGAAGATTAGATTCATAAAAGATAATTAACAAAAAATACAAGAAATTTTTACATATAACATAAAAGTACAAGCACACTACAATACAAATATTACACAGCATGATTACAACTCTTTATTCTGACTCACTTGTTTCTTCCTCCTCGGACTTGGTTCATTTTGCTAATTTCCTAGGGATACATGGTGCTTCTCTAATACGAGCTGTCCTTTTCACAAATGGTCTAGAAAAACCTGGTGGCTTATATGTTCCCGGGTTATAGTTAAAGTTTAAGAAATACGGGTGTTTACGGTACACCCCATCAGGGTATTTCATGTCAACATAGAGTTCATCAGATTTGGGATCGATTTTCTCTATTTTGATAGCTTTTCCCTTATTATTTTCTTTTGCCTTTTAAATTAGACTGGGGTAATTTCTATAAAATCATCGGAATCCTCGTTGAGATCCGATTCATCAGAAAATTGGTAATTTTCCCAATATTTTTCCTCCTCCGCGGAGACACCACAAACCATTTTTAACTTTGGTCCATTTGTTGATGATTTTCTTTTATTTAATTGTTTTTTGTGGTGGTTTTTAATGTTTCGTCCCCCGGATCTTCTTCTTCTTCCGGTTCCTCTTCTTCCGGTTCCTCTTCTTTCTGTTCCTCTTCGAGAATTTGTGAATCTTCCCAAAATATATTCGACTCTTCATTGTTATTAGGTGAGTCGATGGGATTGGTACTGGAAGTAGACATCTATCACACATTAACTAACACATTAGTAATATACCACATAATATTTACATGTAAAAATATATATTTTCCAACAAAAAGTGTTAAGCAATCGTTTTTAAAGTAAACACGGTCGAAGTCCAGACTCACTAATGCATCCTAACAAACTCGATAAGACACACTAATGCAAATTTCTGGTTCTCTAAGACTAACGCTCGGATACCAACTGAAATGTCCCGTTCATATCGATTATAAACGTTTCATATTAATTGGTTTCGTTGCGAGGTTTTGACCTCTATATGAGACGTTTTTCAAAGACTGCATTCGATTTTTAAAACAAACCATAACCTTTATTTTATTCAATAAAGGTTTAAAAAGCATTACGAAGATTATCAAATAATGATAATCTAAAATATAGCGTTTACACACGACCATTGCATAATGGTTTACAATAATATTACACAACAATTTAAGTCTCCGAATGCAGTTTTTAAACAATATTATACAAGTATGCAGACTCCAATTCCTGTCTTTATTTAGCATGCAACAGTGGAAGCTCTTAATAATCACCTGAGAATAAACATGCTTAAAACGTCAACAAAATTGTTGGTGAGTTATAGGTTTAACCTATATATATATATCAAATTGTAATAATAGACCACAAGATTTCATTTCCATTTTTCATATGATGAACACCTGGTAACCGACCGTAACAGGATGCATATAGAATATCCCCATCATTCCGGAACTCTCATCGGATATGATAAATCTAAGTACTAAAGCATCCGTAACTCGGATGAGGCTTGTTGGGCCAAATAGATCTATCTTTAGGATTCGCGTCAATTAGGGGCCATTTCCCTAATTCTTAGGCTACCAAGCTAAAAAGGGGCATATTCAGTTCGATAATCCAACATAGAATGTAGTTTCGATTACTTGTGTCTATTTTGTAAAACATTTATAAAACTGCATGTATTCTCATTCCAAAAATATTAGATATTAAAAGTGGGACCATAACTCACTTTCACAGATTTTCAAATCGTCGGAAATAAGACTTGGCCATGGGTCGATTCACAAACCTATAACAAATATATACATACATATCAAAGTATGATCGAAATATATTCATAACATTTTTTTATTACGTGTTGATGATTTAAGTTGTTAAATTAGCAGTTCAACGTTAGTAGTCCACAATTAGTAGTCCATAGTTAGTAGTACATAAATAAATCAATATATGCATATTATCTCGAATCAATCCATGACCCAGTGTATACATGTCTCAGACTCGATCACAACTCAAAGTATATATTTTATTTTAGAATCAACCTCGACCCTTTATATGCTAACTCGAGCATTACCGCATATAGAGTGACTTACGGTTATTCCAAATAATATATATAGATGAAGTCGATATGATATGTCAAAACATTGTATACGTGTCTATGGTCTATCAAGACATGTATAATAAAAGAAAGTTAGTTAAGATATAGTTAATATAGATTTGTTACAAAATTTCACGTAGCTAAAACAAGCAAAATTATCCAATTTTGTTTTACCCATAATTTCTTCGTTTTAAATCCGTTTTGAGTGAATCTAATTGCCATGGTTTCATATCGAACCAAAGATTAATAATCTAAACAGAAAAAGTATAGGTTTATAGTCGGAAATATAGGTTACAAGTCATTTTTGAAAGAGATAGTCATTTCCGTCGAAAGAACGACATCTTGATGACCATTTTGAAAAACATACTTCCACTTTGAGTTTAACCATGATTTTTGGATATTGTTTCATGTTCATAAGAAATATCATTTTCCCAGAAGAACAACTTTTAAATCAAAGTTTATCATAGTTTTTAATTATCTAACCCAAAACAGCCCCCGATTTTACTACGACGGCGTATGTCCGGTTTTACGGTGTTCTTCGTGTTTCCAAGTTTTAAATCATTAAGTTAGAATATCATATAGATATAGAATATGTGTTAAGTTGATTTTAAAAGTTAAGTTAGAAGGGTTAACTTTGTTTGCGAACAAGTTTAGAATTAACTAAACTATGTTCTAGTGATTACAAGTTTAAATCTTCGAATAAGATAGTTATATAAATATGAATCGAATGACGTTATGAACATCATTACTACCTCAAGTATAGTAGGTAAACCTACTAGAAATGACAAGAAATAATCTTGAGCTTGAATGGATCTTTGATGGCTTGGAAGTTCTTGAAGTAGAATCATGACACGAAAAGAATTTCAAGTAAGATTACTACTCGAATTAAGATAGTTATAGGTATAGAAATCGAATCAAAGTTTGAATATGAATATTACCTTGAATAAGAAAGATAACCTACTGTAAATAACAAAGGTTTCTTGATCTTAGATGATTGATTGGAATGGATTAGAAAGCTTGGAAGTAGACTTGCAAACTTAAAAGTGTTCTTGAAGTTTTCTTGAGTAGTTATTTTGTTTGTTGATCTAGGTTAGGATTTTTGAACTAGATTGAGCTAGATTTTGATGAAGATGATTAAGAACAATTAGAACAATATGAGAGAACTTGAGAGAGAGTAGTTTGATGCATGAAAGTTGAAAAATGAAAGTGTTTGTGTGAGTGAAGATTCACGTGAATATGGAGTCTCCATATATGCTCCATTAGTTTGTATTTTTGTTAGATATTTCATGCAAGATGTTAAATGATGGTTCCCACATGTTTAGGTGACTCATTAAGGCTGCTAAGAGCTGATAATTGAAGTGTATATACCAATAGTAAATACATCTAGAAGCTGCGTATCATACGAGTACGAATACTGAGTGGATACGAGTAGAATTGTTGATGAAAATGAATGAGAATGGAATTGTAACCATTTTTGTTAAGTATGAGTGTTTTGATTTATGTCTTGAAGTCTTATAAAAGTGTATTAATACATCTTAATACACTACATGTATATACATTTTAACTGAGTCGTTAAGTCATCGTTAGTCATTACATGTAAGTGTTGTTTTGAAACCTTTAAGTTAACGATCTTGTTAAATGTAGTTAATCCATTGTTATTATACTTAATGAGATGAGATGTTAAATTGTTATGTTAACATGATAACATAGTGTATGAATATATCTTAATAAGATATGTATATATATATATATATATATATATATATATGTATATATGTATACATATATACATATATATATACATATATATATATGTATATATATATATATATATATATATATATATATATATATATATATATATATATATATATATATATATATATATATATATATTAAAACGTCATTACAACGATAATCGTTACATATATAACTCGTTTCGAAAACTTTAAGTTAGTAGTCTTGTTTTACATATGTAGTTCATTGTTAATACACTTAATGATATATTTAATTATCATTTTGTCATGTTAAACATAGTGTATTAGTATCTTAATACAATACATATGTATTTATTTTAATTAAAACGTCGTTATAACGATAATCGTTATATATATCGTTTCGGAATCTATAAGTTAATAGTCTCATTTTTTGTATATAGTTCATTGTTAATATACATAATGAGATACTTAATTATCATCATATCATGTTAAAAATATATATATTTCCATATATATTATCATTTTCTCTTTACAAGATTTTAACGTTCGTGAATCGCCGGTCATTTTGGGTGGTCAATTCTCTACATACACTCATTCTAATTAATCAAGTCTTAACAAGTTTGATTGCTTAACATGTTGGAAACATTTAATCATGCAAATATGAATCTCATATAATATATAATCATGGAAAAGTTTGGGTCACTACAGTACCTACCCGTTAAATAAATTTCATCCCGAAATTTTAAGCAGTTGAAGGTGTTGACGCATCTTCTGGAAATAAGTGCGGGTATTTCTTCTTCATCTGATCTTCACGCTCCCAGGTGAACTCGGATCCTCTAAGATCATTCCATCACCTTAACGATTGGTATTTTATTTTGCTTAAGTCCTTTAACCTCACGATCCATTATTTCGACAGGTTCTTCAATGAATTGTAGTTTTTCTTTGATCTTGATTTCGTATAAAGGAATAGTGAGATCTTCTTTGGCTAAGCACTTCTTCAAATTTGAGACGTGGAAAGTATTATGTACACTGGCGAATTGTTGAGGTAATTCAAGTCGATAAGCTACCGGTCCGACACGATCAATAATCTTGAATGGCCCAATGTATCTCGAGTTTAGTTTTCCCCATTTTCCAAAACGAACAACACCTTTCCAAGGTGATACCTTAAGCATGACCATGTCACCGATTTGAAATTCCAAATCTTTTCTTCTAATGTTCGCGTAGCTCTTTTGCCGATTCTGAGCGGTTTTCAACCGTTGTTGAATTTGGATGATTTTCTCGGTAGTTTCTTGGATAATTTCTGGACCCGTAATCTGTCTATCCCCCACCTCGTTCCAATAAATTGGAGACCTGCATGTGACGACTCGGAAATTTCCAACCAAATTTAAACTTAATCTTTATATGTTTCCGACACGATAAGCAGAGTCTGTAATGTTGAAATCTTAAAAACTTTGAACTATGTTTAATATATTCATTTGACCTTCGACTGCTCTCGACGATTCACGAACAATTAATTGTAAATAGATATATAATAATTCGAAATATAATTTGAAGTATTATATGTTGTTGTTACTAAAAGTTAATAAAATAAAAATAGGATATTATAATAATTATTATTTAAAATATATCTCTATATATAAATAAAGTATATTAAAAATAAATATTAAATGACTGTAATACTTGTTTAATGTTTCGATTGATATTAAGCAAGTTAAATTCAAACTTATGAAATTTTAAAATAAAAGGCGATACGAAAATGAGTTCTATAAATGTTAGGCTTATTAAAAATGTATTTTGGAACTATTTGTTGAATTTTAAGACTTTTTTTTACTTAGGGTTGGGAGTGAATAATTAATGTAGATTTTATTTAATAATTAATGACCGAATTTTATACCATAATGACCAAAATAAATAAATATAATTAATTTAAAAATATGGGATTTTTTCGATGACTTTTTATTCGCCACTAATTAACAAAGGTGTACGAAATTCAGTCCGTGAAAGACGACGACTAATAATATCACACGTTTATATATTTATATTATATATTTCTTTTCACTTTTGCTAGAACTTCTATCCGTGAAACTTAATGACATTATATTCAATGTTACTGTTTATGATTGACAATCAATAATATTGTGTTAGGTTTATCTTTTGTCTTTCCTTTCTTTCCTTTGAACATTTTAACGGAGTACATATCTATACATAAATTTATATGCACACACACACACACACACACACACACACACACACACACACACACACACACACATATATATATATATATATATATATATATATATATATATATATATATATATATATATATATATATATATATATATATATATACACCTACATATAATGAAGGATAGATAGACATATAATAACCCACCTTCATGTTCTTCTTCATCTTCAACAAACCCACCACATTCACAACCATCCACGGCCATCCATCTTTCACCAATGAACCGCCAGAAAACACCACCAACCGCCACCACTTTTTCCTCTCTCTCTATCTATCTCTCTCTCTCTCTCATTTGTTTTCCTGCTTTCTAGTTCGAATACTTCTGCTACCTGTTTCTGTCTTTTCTGTTTCTGTCTAAAACAACCGGAGCAACACACATCCATAATCACCACCACTCTACAACCCCTAAACAATTTCAAATACAAATCTTGTTCAACAATTATATATAGATAGATATACAAGCTTTAGCTGTGATTATGTATGCTACTTACTGATGATGTAGACATACAACATCCAGTAAACATCAATTTAGATTATCATCAACGTTCAGTAATTTCACTTAACCACACAAAGAATCTGCATATATTTATAGTATTGTTCTTGTTTCCATCAAAGCCAGTTTCATCGAATACCAAGACCTTTCATCAACTTATTATAAGTAGCAATATCAGGTATAAACTCCTTATCCAACATCTCATCCACTATACACTTCCCCTCAATCTTTCTACCTTCTTTTGAATATCCAGATACTAATATGCTATAAGTTACTTCATCAACACATACACCTTTATTACAACCCAAGATCCTCAATTTATTTCTAGCTTCCAACGTTCTTCCCAAATCACACAAATCACCAATCAAACGCCACCTTTAATCTTACTGTTTTGGCTTGTTCGATAGATAACCACCACCATTGAAACCCTACTACCACTCGCATGTTTCTGTATATTCGATCCAACCAAACCTCTTTTGTTAAACTGCCATGTTAATAATTGATGAAGAAAGTTGTTAGGTAATAAAGGAGAAAAGGTGAACTGTAAAGTGGCGATTGTTTATGTCTCCACTATGAATTTTGATTGAATTAATCACGGACCATCCCTTTTTCTGCTATAGGCTATTAAACAGACCATGGTGTTTAGTTCTCTAGTAGGCCGCAAGGTTTATCTTGTTAGGCCAAATGATTTTTACTTGGGCCGTGTTTGTATTAGTAATTGGGCTAACCATTATTTGTTTCTGTTGGGCTGTCTACGTTTGGCCATTGATACACAACAACAAATCTTAGAAATTATAATGTTAAAATTATGATAAAGATACAAATGATATAAGATGATAAACGTGAATGATTATGATATCCTGGTATTGACGATGATGATATAATGATGATGATAAAACCGAGAGAGATGACGTGATGATATGTTTAGGTTATGATTAGGAATCGATGATGATGTATGATGTTAGATGACGATGATAAAATACTGTGTATAACGAATAAGATGATAATAAGTATAAATGATGATGATCACAATTTAATCGTGATCATATAAGATGAATAATACTGGTGATAAATTATGAGGAAGAGGATAACGAATTTGTATAAGTTAAATAATAAATCACATGACTTATTACAAGAAAGAAACAACGGAACAGTTGGTTAGAGGTGTTGGGGTTAAACGAGAGATCACGGGTTCGAGCCCGGGCAGTGATGTTTTATTTTAGCTCCTTTTCTTCAAAGGTTGTACTCTTTTATTATTATTATTATTATTTCTTTTATTATTTCTTTTATTATTATTATTATTATTGTTATTATTAATCTTGATATCATAGTTATTATATTATTAATAACATTAAAATTAATATAATTAAGATTACGAATGTTAAGATAAAACGACTAGGGTAGTGATCATGAATATAGTTAATGTAATTACTACCGAGGAATATAGTTATAAGTACGTTTATGAGTAAAGATTAATATAAATACAATTAAGTCATGATTAAATAAAATTATCATTTAAATTATTATTAGTATTATCATTAAAATTATCATTTTTATTAGAAATTATCGTTTTTATTAAAGCTATCATTATTAGTAAAATCATCATTTTATATAAAATTTCATTTTTGTTAAACTTATCATTATTATTATTATTAAAAATATAATAATTATTATTATTATATTATTATTATTATTATTTTCATTATCATAAGTATTATTATTAATATTAATATTATCATTATTATTATTATTATATTTATTATTATTAACATTATTAACATTATTTTTATCATTATTATATAAAGATACAACTTTTAATTATTATTTTATCAAATAACTATTAGTTATATATAAAAAAAACTTATTTAATACATATAACATAACTATATAACATAACTATCTTAAGATTTTTTTTTTATAAACACTAGTTATGTAATTAAAGTATATAAGAAAAATATAGTTAATTTAAATTATTAAATGAAACATATAATTCACTAAAATAACCATTAATAATAATATATATAAATTGTTCGATTACAATTATATGTATTAATATATATACCCGATATATGTTTGTGAATCCGAGGCCAACCTTGCATTGTTCAGTTCCGTCGTATGAATTTTTTTACTACAAAATATTGGATTGTGTGTTTCATTTGCTCCCTTTTTAAATGCCTTTGCAATATATATTTTTGGGACTGAGAATACATGCGCTGCTTTTATAAATGTTTTACGAAATAGACACAAGTAATCGAAACTACATTATATGGTTGAATGATCGAAGCTGAATATGCCCCTTTTGCTTGGTAACCTAAGAATTAGTAAACCAGTCTACTAATTGACGCGAATCCTAAAGATAGATCTATTGGGCCTAACAAAACCCATCCGTTGTAGCAGAAGCTTTAGTACTTCGAGTTTTATATCATGTACGATGGATGTCCCGGAATGATGGGGATATTCTTATATGCATCTTGTTAATGTCGGTTACCAGGTGTTCAATCCATATGAATGATATTTTTGTCTCTATGCATGGGACGTATATTTATGAGAACTGAAAATAAAAATCTTGTGGTCTATTAAAATGATGGAAATGAATGATTATGATAAACTAATGAACTCACCAACCTTTTAGTTGACACTTTAAAGCATGTTTATTTTCAGGTATGAAAGAAATCTTCTGCTGTGCATTTGCTCATATTAGAGATATTACTTGGAGTCATTCATGACATATTTCAAAAGACGTTGCATTCGAGTCGTCGAGTTCATCAAGATTATTACTAAGTCAATTACAGTTGGATATATTATGAAATGGTATGCATGCCGTCAACTTTTGATGAAATGAAAGTTTGTCTTTTAAAAACGAATGCAATGTTTGTAAAATGTATCATATAGAGGTTAAGTACCTCGCGATGTAACCAAATGTAATGTATTCGTCCAGATGGACTAGGACGGGTCCCGACACTGCACTTTCTACCTTAAAGTGCCTCGAATGGTGCTGCGTCAATACACGAGTGGTAAATGTTATTGTAGGAAAATTATGCCAATGGTAGATGTCGATCCCAACCATTTCCAAAATTAATAACACATGCTCGTAGCATGTCTTCAAGCGTTTGTATCGTCCTTTCACTCTGCCCATCAGTTTGCAGATGATAGGTAGTACTCATGTCTAGACGAGTCCCCAATGCTTGTTGTAATGTCTGCCAGAATCTTGAAACAAATCTTCCATCCCTATCAGAGATAATAGAGAATGGTATTCCATGTCTGGAGACTACTTCTTTCAAGTATAGTCGTGCTAACTTTTCCATTTTATCATCTTCTCGCATTGGTAGAAAGTGTGCTGACTTGGTAAGAGGATCGACTATTACCCAGATTGTATCATAACCACTTGCAGTCCTTGACAATTTAGTAATGAAATCCATGATAATGTTTTCCCATTTTCATTCCAAGATTTCAGGTTGTTGAAGTAGACCTGATGGTTTCCGATGTTCAGCTTTGACTTTAGAACAAGTCAAACATTCTCCTACATATGTAGCAATATCGGCTTTCATACTCGGCCACCAAAAGTGTTTCTTGAGATCTTGGTACATCTTTTCCGCTCTGGGATGTATTGAGTATCTGGTTTTATGTGCTTCCCTAAGTACCATTTCTCTCACATCTCCAAACTTTGGTACCCAAATTCTTTCAGCCCTATACCGGGTTCCGTCTTCCCGAATATTAAGATGTTTCTCCGATCCTTTGGGTATTTCATTCTTCAAATTTCCCTCTTTTAAAACTCCCTATTGCGCCTCCTTTATTTGAGTATTAAGGTTAGTATGATTAATTATATTCATAGCTTTTACTCGAATAGGTTCCCTGTCCTTTCTGCTCAAGGCATCGGCTACCACATTTTCCTTCCCCGGGTGGTAACGAATCTCAAAGTCGTAATCATTCAACAACTCAATCCACCTATGCTGCCTCATGTTCAGTTGTTTCTGATCAAATATATGTTGGAGACTTTTTTGGTCGGTATATATGATACTTTTGACCCCATATAAGTAGTGCCTCCATGTCTTTAATGCAAAAACAACTGCGCCCAATTCCAAATCGTGAGTCGTATAATTCTCCTCGTGAATCTTCAATTGTCTAGATGCGTAAGAAATTACTTTCCTTCGTTGCATTAATACACAACCAAGACCTTGCTTCGAAGCGTCACAATAAATCACAAAATCATCATTCCCTTTAGGCAATGACAATATAGGTGCCGTAGTTAGCTTTTTCTTCAATAATTGAAACACTTTCTATTGCTCATCCTTCCATTCAAATTTCTTCCCTTTATGCGTTAATGCAGTCAAGGGTTTTGCTATTTTGGAAAAATCTTGGATGAATCTTCTGTAGTAACCAGCCAATCCTAAAAATTGGCGTATATGCTTTGGAGTTTTCGGGGTTTCCCAGTTTTCAACGGTTTCAATCTTTGACGGATCAACCTGAACGGTTTCAATCCAAACGGCATAACCATAAACGCATAATGACCGTAACGTGTCCTAAAAGCAGTCTTCGGAATATCATCCTCCTTCACCCGCATTTGATGATACCCGAAACGTAAGTCAATCTTCAAATAAACCAACGAGCCTTGTAGTTGATCAAATAAGTCGTAGATTCTCGGTAGTGGATAATGGTTCTTGATGGTAAGTTTGTTCAACTCTCGGTAGTTGATACACAACCTGAATGTACCATCTTTCTTCTTTTTGACAAACAAAACAGGAGCTCCCCACGGTGATGTGCTTGGTCGAATGAAACCACGTTCCAAAAGTTCTTGTAATTGACTTTGTAATTCCTTCATTTCGCTGGGTGAGATTCTGTATGGAGCACGAGCTATTGGTGCAGCTCCTGGTACAAGGTCTATTTGAAATTCAACGGATCGGTGTGGAGGTAGTCCCGGTAATTCTTTCGGAAATACATCGGGAAATTCTTTTGCGACGGGAACATCATTGATGTTCTTATCTTCGGTTTGTACTTTCTCGACGTGTGCTAGAACAGCATAGCAACCTTTTCTTATTAGCTTTTGTGCCTTCAAATTACTAATAAGATTTAACTTTGCGTTCCTCTTTTCTCCGTACGCCATTATGGGTTTTCCCTTATCGCGCATAATACGAATCGTATTTTTGTAACAAACGATCTTTGCTTTCACCTCAATCATCCAATCCATGCCGATTATTACAATAAAAATCCCCAATTCTACTGGAATCAAATTAATCTTAAACGCTTCGCCAACTAGTTTAATTTCTCGATTCCAATATATTTTATTTGCTGTAATTAATTTACCGTTTGCTAATTCAAGTAAAAATTTATTATTCATAGACGTCAATGGACCACTTAATTTAGCACAAAAATCTCTACTCATATAGCTTCTATCCGCACCCGAATCAAATAAAACATAAGCAGGTGTTTCATCGATAAGAAACGTACCCGTAACAAGCTTCGGGTCTTCCTGCGCTTCTTCCGCATTAATGTTAAAAACTCTTTCTCGGCTTTGCCCATTATTATTTTCCTGGTTTGGGCACATAGTTTTGTAGTGGCCCTTCTTCCCGCATCCGAAACAAGTAATGTGGGCATTATTTGTTCCTTTAGCCACTGGTCCGTAAGCTTCACACTTCGTCGCACCATGACCCTTTCTATTACATTTGGTACATGATGCCGAACAGTAAGTAGTCGGATGGTACCCTTCACACCTTTGGTACGGAATTTTCTGATTTTTGTTGCCATTGTTGTTATTGAAATGGTTGTTGTTAGGATTGTTGTGGTTGTTATTGTTGTTGGGACGGTTTTTGTAGTTGTTGTTGTTGGGACGTTTGTTGTAATTATTATTGGGATTGCGATTATTTTTGTTGCGATTAAGGTTGCGGTTGTTGTGGTAGTTGTTGCGATTATGATTGTTGTTGTTGTTGTTGTTGTTGTTGTTGTTGTTGCTGCTGCTGCTGCTGCTGCTGCTGCTGCTGCTGCTGCTGTTGTTGTTGTTGTTGTTGTTGTTGTTGTTGTTGTTGTTGTTGTTGTTGTTGTTGTTGTTGTTGTTGTTGTTGTTGTTGTTGTTGTTGTTGTTGTTGTTGTTGTATTGATGACCATTGTTACTGTTTTCTTCCCACTTTCTCTTGACTTGTTTCATGTTGGCCTCTTCGGCCACCTGCTCTTTAATTCTTCCTTCAATCTGGTTCACTAGTTTGTGAGCCATTCGACTTGCCTTTTGTATGGAGGTGGGCTCGTTTGAACTCACATCCTCCTGAATCCTTTATGGTAACCCTTTTACAAACGCATCGATCTGCACTTCTTCATCTTTGAACACTCTTGGACACAATAGGCATGATTCTGTGAATCGTCGTTCGTATGTGGTAATATCGAATCCTTGCAATTGTAATCCTCTAAGCTCTACCTTGAGCTTATTGACCTCGTTTCTGGGACGGTACTGCTCATTCATCATGTGTTTGAGTGCAGACCATGGTAGTGCATAAGCAGCATCTTGTCCCACCTACTTGAGATAGGTGTTCCACCATGTTAATGCAGTACCTGTGAAGGTATGTGTGGCGTACTTTACGCTATCTTCTTCATTACATTTACTTATGGAAAACACCGATTCGACCTTCTCGGTCCACCATTTCAATCCGATTGGTCCTTCGGTTCCATCAAATTCTAAAGGTTTACAGGTAGTGAATTCTTTGTAGGAGCATCCTACACGATTTCTTTTGGCGTTAGTTCCATTGCTAGATTCAGAATTATTGTTGTTTTGTATCGCAACCTGTACTGTGGCTATGTTTGCTGCAAGGAAAATACGGAAGTCTTCCTCGCTCATGTTCAAGTTCTGACGAGTAGTCGGTGCCATTTCCTTCAAAAATAGCCAAAAGAATTAAGTTAATCATATAGAATATTAAGAGTAGTTAATAGTATTTCGTAGCATAATATGAACTTATTTATAAAAGCTTTTTCTTCATATTAGCATTTTATAATTTTTAATTCGGGTAATACCTACCCGTTAAGTTCATACTTAATAGCTAATATACAATTCAATTATTACAATTCTATATGAAAAACTGATTACAATATAATTTCGCTTTCAAACTTTTATACAATATTTTACAAACGTACAATACCATTATTTTACATATAGCATGAAATATACTACATAATACATATAGCGAAGACAATTCTAGTTTAACGCAAGTCGATCAGCAAAGGCAATAAAGACACGTAATTCATAGGTCCAGAAACAAGTCATGCATTCGGGTTTTACTAATACTATTTCCCATCCTTGGTCTTGTGAAAAATAACCGTTGTGGCTGTTGGATAGGCAGCATGTTGTAACGTCGTCAAAAGGAGGGGGGTTACGTAATGCCCAACAGCTCCATAACAATCTAAAAACCTTATTTCTCACCCCAACTACTGAATTCGTCACTTGTGGGAATGTTTTATTTTGAAGTTGCAATCTGATGTTCTTTTTCTTAATTTGGTGAGAAGCGAACATCACTAACCCGTAAACATAACATGCTTCTTTAAGTTGCGTGTTTGAAGCTCTTTCTAAAGAACGAAGTCCTATGTTGGGATATGTGGAGTCAAAATAGGCTCTCAACCCGTAGCGTAAAATTGCATTTGGGTTTCTTGCACTCAATGCCTTAAAGAAAACATGGCGTAACTTAAGGTCTCCCCAATGTGATATACACCATCTATCGAAGGAAAGCCTTTTATAAACCAAGGCATGCCTGGAACGTCTTTCAAATTTTCTATAAACTAATCTCGCCATAAATAATTATGCCAATGAATTATGACCAACTCTAGACAAGATTTCATCAATCGTATCCCCTGGTAGGTCTTCTAAAATATTCGGTTGTCTACCCTTAACATCCATTTTGTGTTTTTATACTGTAAAATGGACGAAGATTAGATTCGTAAAAGATAATCTCTTTTAATTATTAAAAGAGAAGCATAATCTTTCTTCCTAAAAAATAGGACCTCTTTTATGACCCTAGGATCAATTACACTATGTAATCTTAACCATTCAATTCACACATTAGCTAACAAAAAAAAGTGATTAGCTAATCAAAACTTGAAATGCCTTAAATACCCGTTAAAAGTTAAAATAATTACTGGAATAAAAAATTAAAACACACCGTACACAATCAAAATTGGGGCTCACAAAAGATGATCAGTTTTCACGTTCACAAAGAAACCCTAGGCTTCTTCCCCAAAATGAAGGATGAAATCATATGAAAATAAGATCGGTTTCGCCCAAAATTTGGAGACAAGCAAGTTGAAAATTAGTAATGCTAAGCGGATCCAACGAAAGCTTGATCGATCGTATATTTTAGGGTTTCTGCCCTGAAATTTGTTTAAAGATTTTCGTCAATTGATTGTCTCATCTAATCACATATAAACAATAATCGATCGTATATGAAAGTTTATCACTTTTTTGCTCTGAAATATGTTCAAGGATTTCGCAGAAATCATTTTTGTTTGTGGCTTCCATCATAAAATCAATCATTATCATGAATCGACACTATACGTACGTTAACTGTTGTTTTCATATGTTTCTTATGTGTTTTATCTATTCCTTATGATTGAATGGTTGTTAATATATATATATATATATATATATATATATATATATATATATATATATATATATATATATATATATATATATATATATATATATATATATATATATATATATATATATATATATATAAATTATAAAGTTGTTTTACCTCTTTTGTCTAATTAATTGTGTTTGAAGATTGAAATTTTTAATATTTTTTCATCGGGTCTGATTAGGAAAATGGATGTATGAAATTTAGATGATTCTTTTTCTCATGCATATAAACCATTTGATGAAATGCTTGCATAACACAAATTAAGTTAATATTGTGTTTCGATATTGCACACATCTAAGAACCAAAGAGTTGAACCAAGAGAATGTTAGACAAGTGATTCTTGCCCGTCCTGTTATTGGTATAGCCTTCCCTTTACAAACCATAAATCAATTAATGATTCATCAATCACGCCCAAAATCTATTTCAACTATACCACCAATTTGGATCAATTCTGACAACTAAATTGCTAAATGGAAGGGGTTTTCTTTTAATATCATAACTGCAATATTGCAACGCGTATGCAGGTTTCAACCTAAATTGTTACTTTCCTTGAAAAATGGATGTTTAGTAATCAAATCTCCTTAATACTGATTTGAATTGATAACCTTTGTTAACTCTTATTCAACTTTTATTTTAGCCTTGATTAGCTTAAAGTTGTGTTAACCTTTTCAAATGGAAATGGAAGGTATGATTTTGTAAATGTTGATCGACTGATATGTTAAGTTTGTAGACACGATACTCACACTATATTCGATGAATGTTTTTACACTATTTGAAAATTGTTTAAGTGGTCGATTAATAATTAAATCGTATATTGTATCATATTCTTGCGAAAATATAGCGAAAATCATGTTATCTCTTATGAATAAATAGTGCAGACAACCGAGTGGTTAACGATGGAAGCCACTAATTGAAGATGTATTTCTCAATCCCTATTATTGACAACAACAGACAATGAATGATGTTAATATACTATCTGAAAATTATACGTTCATTGTCTCATTTGAAATATGTACTTATCTCATACTTTTAAATGATTAATATTCTTATCAATTATTAACATTTGCTATCTATTTTTGAACTTTTTTTTAGTTGTTGCCGAATCTGCAACCGCTGATTAGCTTGGGTTACCCTATACAAATGGAAGGTATTATTTTGTATACGTTGATCGAGTGACATGTTAATTTTGTAGACATGATATTCACAGTATATTGGTTGAATGTTGTACATATGGTTATTATCATGATGTGGTTTGTATCTATTTGGAAGGCAAATACATTTTGATACTTGAAATGTGAGTATAAGCAACCTAGGTCGAGTTTATCAAACACTATATTTCTTTAAGATGATGGTCACTTTATGTGACTATTATTGGTGGTGTTGAGGGTTTTAGTAAGAATATGTGAAATCAGTAGCTTAGACTTTAAGATTTATTTCATGGTTTGGCATACAAAAGATGGGAAATAAGAGGCATGGTAATAGCCTAATAGGATACTGTAAAATCTAATTATTATTATTATTTTTTACTTTTTGTGATCCTGATAAAGATAGCTGGTTGGTTGTGTCATGATAAAGATAGCTGATTCGCTATTTTTAGTGTCTAATCAATGGATTTTGTTTATTGTGTTGGTTTTGATAATGGGTGAGATATTTATTTTTTTGCTTAACATTTTGCACCTTTTTTAATCTTAGAAATTGGATTGTTATTGAAGTTACTGACCAACTTTACGCAAGTGTATTAATATGATTCACGATTAGGCGCTACCTTATGAAGTCAAATTGTATTATATTGCTTTAATGTCATGAAATTATTACTTCTGATTTGTGGGTCACAGATCTTGCTCATACATTCGAAATTGGAATGAAAAACGTAACACCTATTGCAACTCACATGTTAGTGGACTCTTCTTTAGTTGATATTTCTAGTGATGATTAGTTTGAATAGGACTACAACTATACAATCAATTTTGTCAGTTTCCCATTTCCTATATAAGAATATAGTCTTTGAATGGTAAGAATGGTTCCTTGGAACAATAAGATTTCATTTGATTTACTAAACAACTCTAATGTACCATGATGATATTTTTGTATTCACCACGGGACATCGTTGGAGCCATGAGATAAAAACATTGTCAAATTTTGATTTGATTAATATTTCAGGTTATTTCATGTTGAGCCTATTACTATTCATATTTCATATAATATATAATAATCAATCCTTGAAGTTCCAATTTAAACATTACTGTAACAAAATTCACTAAAAGATCCCACGAATTCGCGGGTCTTTAACTAGTTAATAAATAATACAAGCAATTTTTACATATAACATAAAAGTACAAGCACACTACAATACATATATTACACAGCATGATTACAACGTTTTATTCCGACTCACTTGTTTCTTCCTCCTCGAACTTGGTTCGTTTTGCTAATTTCCTAGGGATACATGGTGCTCCTCTAATACGAGCTGTCCTTTTCACAAATGGTCTAGAAAAACCTGATGGCTTAGATGTTCCCGGGTTATAGTTAAAGTTTAAGAAATATGGGTGTTTACGGTACACCCCATCAGGGTATTTCATGTTAACATAGAGTTCATCAGATTTGGGATCGATTTTCTCTATTTTGATAGCTTTTCCCTTATTATTTTCTTTTGCCTTTTTAAATTGGACCGGGGTAATTTCTATAACATCATCGGAATCCTCGTCAGGATCCGATTCATCAGAAAATTGGTAATTTTCCCAATATTTTTCCTCCTCCGCGGAGACACCACAAACCATTTTTAACTTTGGTCCATTTGTTGATGATTTTCTTTTATTTAATTGTTTTTCTGTAGTGGTTCTTAATGTTTCCTCCCCCGGATCTTCTTCTTCTTCTTCTTCTTCCGGTTCCTCTTCTTCCGGTTCCTCTTCGGGAATTTGTGAATCTTCCCAAAATATATTCGACTCGTCATTGTTATTAGGTTAGTCGATGGAATTGGTACTGGAAGTAGACATCTATCACACATTAACTAACACATTAGTAATATACCACATAATATTTACATGTAAAAATATATAGTTTCCAACAAAAAGTGTTAAACAATCGTTTTTAAAGTAAACACGGTCGAAGTCCAGACATATTAATGCATCCTAACAAACTCGATAAGACACACTAATGCAAATTTCTGGTTCTCTAAGACCAACGCTCGGATACCAACTGAAATGTTCGTTCATATCGATTATAAACGTTTCATATTAATTGGTTTCGTTGCGAGGTTTTGACCTTTATATGAGACGTTTTCAAAGACTGCATTCGATTTTAAAACAAACCATAACTTTTATTTTATCAATAAAGGTGTAAAAAGCATTACGTAGATTATCAAGTAAAGATAATCTACAATATATCGTTTACACATAACCATTACATAATGGTTTACAATAATAATATGTTACATCAAAATAAGTTCTTGAATGCAGTTTTTAAACAATATCGTACAAACATGGACTCCAAATCTTGTCCTTAATTTAGTATGCAATAGCGGAAGCTCTTAATAATCACCTAAGAATAAACATGCTTTAAACGTCAACTAAATTGTTGGT
Organism: Rutidosis leptorrhynchoides; assembly: GCF_046630445.1. NCBI lineage: Eukaryota > Viridiplantae > Streptophyta > Magnoliopsida > Asterales > Asteraceae > Rutidosis > Rutidosis leptorrhynchoides. The sequence goes on along the minus strand of NC_092343.1, from coordinate 370,413,333 downwards.
GAGTTATAGGTTTAACCTATATATATCAAATTGTAATAATAGACCACAAGATTTCATTTCCATTTTTCATAATCATCTTGCATGCATATAGCAATCTGCATAAAAAGCATTCATATGATGAACACCTGGTAACCGACCTTAACAGGATGCATATAGAATATCCCCATCATTCCGGGACTCTCATTGGATATGATAAATCTAAGTACTAAAGCATCCGTAACTCGGATGAGGCTTGTTGGACCAAATAGATCTATCTTTAGGATTCGTGTCAATTAGGGGCCATTTCCCTAATTCTTAGACTACCAAGCTAAAAAGGGGCATATTCGGTTCGATAATCCAACATAGAATGTAATTTTGATTACTTGTGTCTATTTTGTAAAATATTTATAAAACTGCATGTATTCTCATTCCAAAAATATTAGATATTAAAAGTGGGACTATAACTCACTTTCACAGATTTTCAAATCGTCGGAAATAAGACTTAGCCATGGGTCGATTCACGAACCTATAACAAATATATACATACATATCAAAGTATGATCGAAATATATTCATAACATTTTTTTATTACGTGTTGATGATTTAAGTTGTTAAATTAGCAGTTCAACGTTAGTAGTCCACAATTAGTAGTCCATAGTTAGTAGTACATAAATAAATCAATATATGCATATTATCTCGAATCAATCCACGACCCAGTATATACATGTCTCAGACTCGATCACAACTCAAAGTATATATATTATTTTAGAATCAACCTCGACCCTTTATATGCTAACTCGAGCATTATCACATATAGAGTGACTTACGGTTATTTCAAATAATATATATAGATGAAGTCGATATGATATGTCAAAACATTGAATACGTGTCTATGGTCTATCAAGACATGTATAATATAAGAAAGTTAGTTAAGATATAGTTAATATAGATTTGTTACAACATTTCACGTAGCTAAAACAAGCAAAATTATCCAATTTTGTTTTACCCATAATTTATTCGTTTTAAATCCGTTTTAAGTGAATCAAATTGCCATGGTTTCATATCGAACCAAAGATTAATAATCTAAACAGAAAAAGTATAGGTTTATAGTTGGAAATATAGGTTACAAGTCATTTTTGAAAGAGATAGTCATTTTCGTCGAAAGAACGACATCTTGATAACGACATCTTGATGACCATTTTGAAAAACATACTTCCACTTTGAGTTTAACCATGATTGAGCTAGATTTTGATGAAGATGATGAAGAACACTTAGAACAATATGAGAGAACTTGAGAGAGAGTAGTTTGATGCATGAAAGTTGAAAAATGAAAGTGTTTGTGTGAGTGAAGATTCACGTGAATATGGAGTCTCCATATAGGCTCCATTAGTTTATATTTTTGTTAGATATTTCATGCTAGATGTTAAATGGTGGTTCCCACATGTTTAGGTGAATCATTAAGGCTGCTAAGAGCTGATAATTGAAGTGTATATACTAATAGTAAATACATCTAGAAGCTGCGTATCATACGAGTGCAAATACTGAGTGGATACGAGTAGAATTGTTGATGAAAATGAATGAGAATGGAATTTTAACCATTTTTGTTAAGTATGAGTGTTTTGATATATGTCTTGAAGTCTTCTAAAAGTGTATTAATACATCTTAATACACTACATGTATATACATTTTAACTGAGTCGTTAAGTCATCGTTAGTCGTTACATGTAAGTGTTGTTTTGAAACCTTTAAGTTAACGATTTTGTTAAATGTAGTTAATCCATTGTTATTATACTTAATGAGATGTTAAATTGTTATGTTAACATGATAACATGGTGTATGAATATATCTTAATACGATATATATGTATATATATATATATTTATATATATATATATATATATATATATATATATATATATATATATATATATATATATATATATATATATATATATATTAAAACGTCAATTACAACGATAATCGTTACATATATAACTCGTTTCGAAAACCTTAAGTTAGTAGTCTTGTTTTACATATGTAGTTCATTGTTAATACACTTAATGATATATTTAATTATCATTTTCTCATGTTAAACATTGTGTATTAGTATCGTAATACAATACATATGTATTTATTTTAATTAAAACGTCGTTATAACGATAATCGTTATATATATTGTTTCGGAATCTATAAGTTAATAGTCTCATTTTTTGTATATAGTTCATTGTTAGTATACATAATGAGATACTTAATTGTCATCATATCATGTTAAACATATATATATATATATATATATATATATATATATATATATATATATATATATATATATATATATATATGTCCATATATATATTATCATTTCCTCTTTACAAGATTTTAACGTTCGTGAATCGCCGGTCATTTTGGGTGGTCAATTGTCTACATAAACTCATTCCAATTAATCAAGTCTTAACAAATTTGATTGCTTAACATGTTAGAAATATTTAATCATGTAAATATGAATCTCATATAATATATAATCATGGAAAAGTTTGGGTCACTACAAGTTTGCTCCATGATGACCTCCAGTTGGTCCATGGTGACATTGGTGAAGAATCCCTGCTGCTTGTTTCTCATCTACGCACCTCCTGATTATCTGATCAGGGCAAATTCTAAACAGGTACGGATCTTCCCAGTAGAATTACTAAGCGTCCCTGAAGAACTTCCTTCTTCGGGATGTGCTCATTCCTTTTTGTACTACTACAGCATCTAGGTAGTTGGCTATGTCAGCATACCAAGGGGTATCAGTAAATTGCGATCCTATGTTAGCTTCTCCTAAGCTCATAATTTGTTCTTCCGAAAATTTGTCTCTGATATCTTGTTCAGCAAGTTGTTCCATCGCTGGGTTCTCCAAACGACTGAGATGGTCTGCTGCGATGTTCTCTGCTCCTTTCTTATCTTTGATCTCAATATCAAATTCTTGTAGGAGTAAGATCCATCGTAGGAGTCTTGGTTTAGCATCTTGCTTAGTGAATAGATATTTAAGGGCTGAGTGATCTGTGTAAACCGTAGTTTTGGACATGATGAGATAGGAACGGAATTTGTCGAAGGCGAAAACTACAGCTAGCAGCTCCTTTTCCGTTGTGGTATAATTCTCTTGAGCTCTGGTCAAGGTTTTGCTGGCGTAATAGATTGGATGAAAGTGTTTATCTTTCCGTTGTCCTAGTACAGCTTCAACTGCGAAGTCGCTCGTATCACACATGATTTTAAATGGTAAGCTCCAATCAGGAGCAATCATGATGGGCGCATGTGTGAGCTGTTTCTTCAGATAGTTGAATACTTGCACACATTCTTCGTTAAAGACGAAGGGAACTTCCTTTCCAAGGAGATGAGTAATAGGTCGAGTGACCTTTGAAAAATCTTTGATGAAGCGTCGGTAGAAACCGGCGTGTCCAAGAAAACTCCTTACCGCTTTTACTGTGGTAGGCTCTGGAAGTTTATCTATGGTCTCAATCTTAGCCTTGTCGACTTCTATTCCTGACTTTGAGATCTTATGTCCTAAAACTATGCCTTCTTTTACCATGAAGTGACATTTCTACCAATTTAGAACTAAGTTCGAATCTTCACACTGGGTAAGCATCTTGTCAAGGTTAAAAAGATATGAATCAAAGGTAATACCAAAGACTGAGAAGTCATCCATGAAGACTTCCATACAACGTTCAATCATGTCATGGAATATTGTCACCATGCATCGCTGAAATGTAGCTGGTGCATTGCATAACCCAAAGGGCATGCGTCGATAGGCGAATCTTCCATAAGGATAGGTGAAAGTTGTTTTTTCTTGGTCCTTTGGATCGAGAGGAATTTGAAAGTAGCTAGAAAAACCGTCAAGGAAACAACAGAATTCATTTCCTGATAGACGTTCCAACATTTGATCTATGAAAGTTAATGGAAAATGATCCTTTCAGGTTGCATCATTAAGTTTAAGATAATCTATGCAAACCCTCCAACCGGTGACCTCCCGTGTTGGAATAAGTTCATTATTCTCATTTTGGATTACGGTCATTCCTCCTTTCTTAGGTACGACTTGAACAGGACTGACCCATGGCGAATCGGAAATAGGATAGATCAGACCGGTGTCCAGAAGTTTGATTACTTCTTTCTTGACGAATTCTTGAATCATAGGATTGGCCATTCTTTTCCTCTGAACTGATGGTCCGAAATCATCTTCCATGAAGATCTTGTAGGTGCAATAGTTGGGACTGATTCCTGTTATGTCGGAAATCTTCCAAGCAATTGCTTTCTTATATGATTTCAGAACTTGAATCAATTTTGCCTTCTCATGTGGCGTGAGGTCTTTCGAGATGATTATAGGGAGTTACGATTCTCCTTCTAAGAATGCATACTCCAGATGTTCGGGTAACTTTTTCAATTCTAATTCCGGAGGTTCCTCGATAGATGGCTTTATTCTAGCTATTTCTGCTCTGTCTAACGAGTCATACCTCTCTTGGAATTCTGATTCTTCATCCTTAATAGCGGTCACTGATGCTATCTATTTTTTGGTTCTGGAAATTGTCCTTCTTAACGCTTCTTCTTCAGAAACGTCTTCTTTAGTTTCGAAGATTGGTTCAGGATTCTCCACACAATCTTCTTCTGACTGGGGTTCCTGAAATACCGGAATGAAATCTGTTTCTTCATTCGGTCTTCTCCTTAAAAGAGGTAGGGGATATTTATTAGGATTTATGGCTAAATGGGTGTCGAGATTTTCTTTAGGAGGTGTAAAAAATAGATCCTTAGAAATTTGATCTTGACTGCATATAGCCATGGTATCCTCCAGATATTTGTTGACGAGTTCTTGAAAAGAATAAGTGAGATTGATATCTTCCTCGCGGGGGTGGCTCATGAGTCGGTCGACATTAAATGTGACTTCTTCACTTCCAACTCTTAACTTCAATGATTTTTCGTAAACATCAATTACAGCCTTGGCAGTATTTACGAACAGTCTGCCAAGTATGAGTGGGACCTTCGTGTCTTCCTCAATATCCATAGTGACGAAATCGATGGGGAATGCGAACTTATCCACTCTGACTAGGACATCCTCAGCTATTCCTCGAGGAATCTTAATTGATCTGTCCGCGAGTTGGATAGTCATTCTGGTTGGTCATAAGTCTTTTAATCCTAGCTTTTTGAATAACGAATAGGGCATTAGGTTTACACTGGCTCCTAATTTTGCTAAAGCATTGCTAATCTAGACATCTTGTAGGTAGCAAGGTACTGTAAATCTTCCTGTATCTCCTAACTTGGGGGAATACCATGTTGTAACACTAATGAGCATTCTTCACTTATGGGCAGGCTAACTATCTCTCTTAATCTCGCTTTGTTTGAAAGTAGTTTTTTGAAAAATTTAGGGCAGTTTTGCATTTTTACTAAATCATCTACTAGTCGTACATTCAAATGTAAATTCTTAATAATATCCTAATACTTAGTGAGTTGCACGTCTTGTTTTGACTTCCTAAGCCTACCTGGGAAAGGTATGCGGGCGCGCGAAATAATTTCCGGGGCCTTAGGAGAGATAGGTTCTGGAGGATTGACAACTGGTCAATTGACACAGGTTCTTTATCGAAAAAATCTTGTATGGGTATGTTAACAGTTGTTTCCTTCCCACCTCTAGTTACTACTAGGGCATCAAACTCACTACTTCTATTACGACGGGATGATTGACGGTTGGAACAAGCGGATGAATAAGATTTAGAATATTGGATATCATATAATCGTGGTGAGATATCTTGGAAATGAGGGTGAAGATCGTGTTTTGGACTGGTTCGCCAGTAAGTGCTTCAGGTTCTTCGTCAAGAGGTGAATTCGGTTGACGGAAAGGATCGCCTTCTTCGCGTCTCCATTGATTAAGTCGACTACGAACCCATCCCCAATTCAGCCAGAATTGGTGATGACTGATTGGTTGATCTATTCCGGTTACACTGCTTTTGGAGCTCAAGTGTGTATCCATATCAGAATAGCTGTCAGAATCTGAAGAACTTGAACTAGTTATGAGTTCCACCTAGTATGGTTGAATAAAGGATTTTTCGATATGAAATGATTTTCAGATATCAGATGATATTCTAAATACATAGAATATCTATATATATAATACAAAAGATTTCGTAGACTACGGAGGAATTTACGGAATATGTCAGGCAAGTCTACAGTAACAGATACGCTAAGATATGAATTAACAGATACGCTAAGATATAAATTTTGTCTATACACTATTCATGCAATCAATGAAGTAAAACGTGTCTAGACTAAGAATATTAAGCAGGTAATTCCCTAAGAATGATAAGCAGATAATTTCCTAAGGATGATAAGCAGATGATTTCCGACTAGAAATGATAAGTAAAACTTTTGACATGCAGTTAAGGTCGAAATCCAGACTTACTAATGCATCTTAATAACTATCCGTTAGACACACTAATGCAAGACCTGGTTCGCTAAGACCACCGCTTCGATACCAACTGAAATATAGTTGGGGACAACCACCATCTCACCCAGTGCCTTAACTATCCGGCAACCACTGAGTGTACCTCAGATACTGATTTTAGGGCCCTCCTCTAGGCTTCTGCCAACCCTCGTAAGGGATCGTAAGGAGTAAGAGCCAATACTTCGCCATAGGTCACACTGTGAGAACCTCCTTTACGACTAACCAGCCACAACTGGATGCGGTTATACCAGCTCTGATAGTGGCTGAAATGCCCCGTTCATATCGATTATAAACGTTACATAATAATTGATTTCATTGCGAGGTATTTGACCTCTATATGACACATTTTACAAATATTGCATTCTTTTTTATAAGACAAACTTTCTTTACATCGAAATTTGATGGCATGCATACCATTTCATAATATATCCAAACTATAAATGACTTAAAAATAATCTTGTTGAACTCAATGATTCGAATGCAATGTCTTTTGAAATATGCCATGAATGACTCTAAGTAATATCTCTAAAATGAGAAAATGCACAGCGGAAGATTTCTTTAATATTTGAGAATAAATATGCTTAAAAGTGTCAACCAAAAGGTTGGTGAGTTCATAAGTTTATCATAAAACAATAAAATTCTAAAATTTTGATAGACCACAAGATTTAAATATTGCATGGTACAAATGGGCCCGAATCCTATACCCACCTGTAATGTACATGCGATTTCTTTTAAATACAGTACACATATCTCGTGTACAAAACCACTTTTCAACAATTATTTATAACCGTACACATATCTCATGTACAAAATATCATACACATAACTTGTGTATAAAATCATTCTCTCGATATATAACATTTACTTTTCTTTGCTTGTTTGGTAACCGACCTTAACATTTAATGTGCATCATAAATATCCCCAAAATAAATAGAACTTTCAATCTGTAATAAATATATAAACCTCGAAGTACTAAACATCATGCCCACTAGCTCTTCCGTCTAGTGAACATTCTGGGTGGGGGTGTTAAACCCGGTAGCTACCTTTAGGATTCGCGTGAATTAGGGGCCATACCCATTTCCTAATTCTTAGGTTACCAAGCTATAATAATCAAGGGGAAATATTCACATCAATTAGTGGCAATTATAACGTCCAACTAATTCAATAATAATCAACAGAACTTCTCTCTGTATAATAATTCATTCGAGAAATGTTTTGCTTGTGTCTATCTCGTCAAACATTTATAAAAGCATCTCATGTATTCTCAGTCCAAAAATATAGATTTCAAAAGTATTTAAATAAAACAGTTATAAAACAGCGCATGTATTCTCAACCCAAAAATGTAAAGAGTAAAAGGGATCATATGAAACTCACGATACAATATTTTGTAGTAAAAATATTCATTCGACGATACTGAACAATGCAGGGTTGGCCTTGATTCAGGAACCTATATCATTTGTATATATATCAAATAATATTATAAACATAGATAAAAATATATATTATTATTATTAATAATATACTTGTTACATTAATAACTTTATATTTTAAATAATTAATTAGTATTTATTATCATAATAATAAATTTATTAATATCAATATATTAAATACTTACTAAAATATATTAATACTTTACTAAATTTATATAAGTCTAATAAATCTATACAAAACGTTATATTTCATATAATTATATACTAATTATATTAGTATAGTTTTTGACCAAAAATTTATGTATTTTGTTATATATATATATATATATATAACTCATGTCGTAAAATTTTTAATTACCATATTAACAATATTTCGTTAACATTTATTTAACTATATGTATTATATATTTCTCATCTATAGTCGTAATGTTATTTTTACTTTTAATATATATACGATTCATATGTAACTAACATTTTCATTTTAAAGTTATTACGTATATTAAGTAGTAGTTATTAATTAAGTCTTCATTAATATTTATATTAAATTTTAAACCTTTATGTATTATCTATATAAGTCTAAATATAGATGTATACATGTCATTCTTTCATATAACTATATAAATCATCATGACCTGCATCTTCGAATTATCTTATCATAATACTCATCATTTACGTATATTTCCATGTTTAAGTCTAAACCATAATGTAATAATTATTACTTTTAATTCATAATCGTCATTAACTATGTTCTTCTCTTAAATCAAAAATTTGTAACTTAACACGATAATAATAATAATAATAATAATAATAATAATAATAATAATAATAATAATAATAATAATAATGTAAATAATATAACTACCTCAATAATAAGCTTCCAAAAATAAAAGCCACAGTCCGGGCTCGAACTCACGACCTCTCGAATACCCGAAAACACTCCACACCACTCTACTGCCTTATGTTTTTCTGATTATATCCTTTTCCAAATATACTTAATCCTTTTAAATTGTTCATCTCCTTCTACAATTAGCAAGTCGACCAGAGGTTAGGATAACAAGACAACGTTTTAAAAGTTTGAATTTGTATACGAATTTGAAACAAAATAACCAACCGTGACATCCAAATTTATAGCAAAATTAAAGAGAAAAAATAATAATAAGAAGAACACAACCTGCTGTCGCTGTTTTAAAAGAAAAAAAAAATTATGATTTCGATTTTAAGAATGTATTAGACCAAGATTATAACACGAAAAAGATTGTAAAACACTCCTAGAAACTATTGGAAGCATCAATTGAACTTGAAACATCAAAACAAACTCGAATTTTACCAAGAATAATTCTGTTGACTTTTGAATTTAAAACTTTGACTCCAAAATTAACGATCGATAGAAAGAATTGGAACCTCTATTCTTGCAGATAGTTTGAATAAAATATTCCTCACAACTCTGTATTATTACTTTTTGAAATTGATTTCGAATTCGAATTTTGGTTAAAAATTTTCAAGAACAGAGGTTACGTTCTATTTTCTTGGGTTTTTAATTTTTAATTTTTGAATTGCAGTGTGGTAACTTATATAATGTGAAAGAGTATATGATTTAACAGTTACATTAGATTCTAATTGATTTAAGAAGTCGACATTTATCAATTCTTTAGAAAGGAAGTACACTTATTTTCAATCAGTGAAGAAAATTGAGAAAAAAATTAAAAAGCAGAAAAGAATGGATAACAGATTTCGTACAATTTTATTACTTTGATATTTAAAAATTTTGTTTCCATCTGATTGTTAATAATTTATAAGAATAACTTGTTAATAATTAAATACAGATAACTATTAATATTAATAAAAATACTAATAATAATATTTATATAAATAATAATATTATTAATATTAATAACAATAATACTACTACTAATATTAAGAATGATGATAATGTTAAATAAGAATCATTATTTTTTAGTAATAATAACAATAATCATAATTACAATTTTTCCCACCAATTATAAAGATATTATTAATATTAGTAACAATAATAGTAATATAACCATTTACATGTATCAAATTTCATATATATATATATATATATATATATATATATATATATATATATATATATATATATATATATATATATTATATTATATTGAAAATAATATTATTACTAATACAACTATATTTTAACTTACATTTAATTTAATGTATTAATATTATATATTATTAAACATGTAATATTTAATAATTATATATTATATATTATATAATAAACTATTTTGAGTACTAAGTTTTTATAAATTTCAATATACATATCATAATAATTATATATAGAATTTATATATTTATTTATAAATTCTATTTTTTTAATAACAACTATATTAATTTATATAATATTTTATATTTAGTTCTACTGATTAATTTATATTTTATTATTACACATTATAATATATACACATATCTTTATATATATATATATATATATATATATATATATATATATATATATATATATATATATATATATATATACATATATATATATATATACATACATATTTATTTACAAATAAATGTTCGTGAATTGTCGGGATTAGTCAAATGTTAAATGAATCCATGTGAACAGTTCAAAAATTTTGAGACTCAATATTATAGACTTTTCTTATCGTGTCGGAAACATAAAAGATTAAGTTTAAATTTGGTCGAAAATTTCCGGGTCGTCACAGTACCTACCTGTTAAAGAAATTTCGTCCCGAAATTTGATTGGGATCGTCATGGCTCACAATAAGTATGTTTTAATGACACATACGAGCTGAAAATTTGAGTTTTATCATCATTGAGTAATATAGATAAAACAATTTAATTTTGTGAAGAGTACGAGTGAAGTTATCACAAAAAAGTGAAATGAGTAAATGCAGGTTCGACTTAACCGGTGACGTAGTCACGGTTGGATTCTGAATTTCAAGGATTTAGAGAAAATCTTTGTAATAAGATTTGATTCTCTGGTAATTAAGGAAATATGAACTTCTTTGGTTAAATACGATAATCTATTTTCATAGCTCTGTCGGATACTTCACTATAAATCCACCCTCTTCATTTCCTTTATATTTTGAAGTTCCATTCTTCCTGACTTTAAGTCAAGCGAATAATGTCCAGAACTCATAGATATAGAGTTTCGAATGATTATAACGTTCTTAGCAGGAAGGAACGAAATCTCACGATTTGATTGGTTAAATTGCTAGAATCACTAAGGATAGAATTATCAATAATATATGTTCTTGATATGTTTAGAGGTTAAATAGAATGAAAGTGTTTTGTAACATGGCACACGATGACGTTATGGTCTGTGAATCATCATGTTCCATTTAGAAACTCATCATGACTTACTGTAATATAATCACGTTGATCAAATGTCATTATATTATACTAACTCATGCTTCAGTTCCCAACACTAATTCAAAAACATTCATATTTTAAATTTGAATTTTTCAAAATTTAGAAACTAAAATAGTTTCCTTTATGAGGTAACACTGATATTGTGAAGAGATAAAGGATTTCAGATAAGAATAGTTATGAAAATATCTTCAGAAATATCGAGGATATTTATAATGAAAGATACAATGATATCTTAGAATTTCTAATATCAAAGGATGATGAAGAAGATTTGTCCGTAAAGGTTTAAAGTCAGGAGTAAGGTATTCGTTAATGACTTCAGCAGGCACTGAATCATTTGGATTCTTTGAAGGCAGATTTAGTCTTTGTGATTTGTTCACAGTCTCCTTCATGGTTTGCTCAATCCGTTTTTCAGTACCTTCTTTTGAGCTTTGCCAACACTATTCTTTATCATCAAACTTTTAACTATTACGGTTGTCTATAGTTTCTGCTGCTTCATTTAGTTTTTTCAAAATTCAGGGCATTGATTCGTAGACTCGGTGTTTTTCAAAATTTCCGAATTGAAGATCAAAATTCCCAGGAGTTAAACGTTATATGTATATATAACTGTTGATGTGAAAACGCTGCGAGATTCGAGATTGATGATTGATGATTCCCGGTAGTTGGTATGGCAATTATTGTTACATGATGTAGATGACTACATGATGGGGTTTTAATGAATAAATATAGTGATTTTTCTGAGGGATTTAAGTCAAAGAGTAATGAAGTTGTTGGTAAGTTTGCTGCTAATGTGGTGGGATATAAAAGGTTTCCGAGTAATGATGATGAAGGGTAAATGTTATAATAAGGCTTATTCGAATGAAAAATTGTATTTGATTTGCTGGAGCTGTGACAAAATTGTCTACTTTGAAAAGGGATTGAAAAGTTATTTTTGGTAATAACAATGCCAATAGATCGTAGATTCGTGTAAAACTTCTACTTAGGTTCCAAGAGTTTTCCAGGTGCATGACTATATGCATAATTCCTTATTTTCGTAGATAAAGCGTGGTTGGATCATCCATTCGATTGTTTCTTAATTGAGGGGTTTCAAGAATCATGAAGGGTTTGAACACAGATTGTAATCGTCAAAATACAAACGAGGTTTAAGATGAAATCAAGTGGCAAACTTGAAGAAATGTTTAGTTTCATATGTTACAATCAATATTTTAATTCATTTTAATTGTCCAATGTTAGTAGTCCACAGTTAGTAGTCCACAGTTAATAGTTCAATAATTCATATATAGTTTAATATATAATATTCGAATTAATTAATACGTATCGTGACCCATTGTATACATGTCTCAGACTCGATCACAACCCATGGTATATATATATTATTTTAGAATCAACCTGGACCCATTATATGCTAACTCGAGCATTACCGCATATAGTGTCTTATGGGTTATTCAAAATAATATATATAGATGATGTCAATATGATATGTCAAAACATTGTATACGTGTCCCAATTTATCCGACGATATTTAAAGTGCGTAAAATAAATAACAGAAATTAAATGACGATAAATAAAATTGCGAGAATTAAATTGCGATAAATAAATGTAATAAGGAATTAACAGTTAGCTAGGATTTTGTTAGCGTGGATTCTTAACAAAATTTCTCATAGTTAATTTGTTTGTTTCTAACAAATTTTATTTTGTCCAATGTTTTCTTCATTATGGCACTTGTTGGATTCTGATAGGTCAAAATCCAAATATGAAATTGAATGAAAATGGTTATTCTGCGGTGAACGGATACGTATATCTGTGGGTGTAAGTAGGATAGTAAATGACTGTTGAATCAGATTGGAAGAATGTACAGTGTAACTTATTAAAGTGAAATCTAAATATTCCTCGGGTATTACCTACCCGTTAAAATATTTTCACCATTAACAATTTGTACGAAAGAATTTTTAATTACAATCTTTAGGAAAATATACATACATCTATAATTTCTTCAGATGTAATCATGAATTTAATGAGTAAATATGATATTAATCTCATTTGATTTACCGTTAGAACAAGAATATATAATCTCTAAAACATTAGAGATTACATAATCGCCATGTAGAACGAAAATAATTGATGTAGAACAATATGTGGAACGATGATTATGCTTGAGGTATAGATTGTGATGTTGAGGCGTGTGATACAGATGTGATTATTGGTGGTACTATGCTGATGCTGGTGGTGCTGCTGGTACGGATGGTGCTGCCGGTGCTGCATATGATGCCTGCAAATTGTGCATCACATTCTCCAAAGTCACTACTCGAGCGCGAAGCTCGTTGACTTCTTCTATTACGCCGGGATGATTGACGGTTGGAACAAGCGGATGAAAAAGATTTAGAATTTTGGATATCATATAATCGTAGCGAGATATCCTGGAAATGAGGGTGAAGATCATGTTTCGGACTGGTTCGCCGGTAAGTGCTTCAGGTTCTTCGTCAAGAGGTGAATTCGGTTGACAGAAAGGATCGCCTTCTTCGCGTCTCTATTGATTAAGTCTGAAATGTCCCGTTCTTATTGATTAAAAACGTTCCATATTAATTGATTTCGTTGCGAGGTTTTGACCTCTATATGAGACGTTTTTCAAAGACTGCATTCATTTTTAAAACAAACCATAACCTTTATTTCATAAATAAAGGTTTAAAAAGCTTTACGTAGATTATCAAATAATGATAATCTAAAATATCCTGTTTACACACGACCATTACATAATGGTTTACAATACAAATATGTTACATCGAAATCAGTTTCTTGAATGCAGTTTTTACACAATATCATACAAACATGGACTCCAAATCTTGTCCTTATTTTAGTATGCAACAGCGGAAGCTCTTAATATTCACCTGAGAATAAACATGCTTTAAACGTCAACAAAAATGTTGGTGAGTTATAGGTTTAACCTATATATATCAAATCGTAACAATAGACCACAAGATTTCATATTTCAATACACATCCCATACATAGAGATAAAAATCATTCATATGGTGAACACCTGGTAACCGACAATAACAAGATGCATATATAAGAATATCCCCATCATTCCGGGACACCCTTCGGATATGATATAAATTTCGAAGTACTAAAGCATCCGGTACTTTGGATGGGGTTTGTTAGGCCCAATAGATCTATCTTTAAGATTCCCGTCAATTAGGGTGTCTGTTCCCTAATTCTTAGATTACCAGACTTAATAAAAAGGGGCATATTCGATTTCGATAATTCAACCATAGAATGTAGTTTCACGTACTTGTGTCTATTTTGTAAATCATTTATAAAACCTGCATGTATTCTCATCCCAAAAATATTAGATTTTAAAAGTGGGACTATAACTCACTTTCACAGATTTTTACTTCGTCGGGAAGTAAGACTTGGCCACTGTTGATTCACGAACCTATAACAATATATACATATATATTAAAGTATGTTCAAAATATATTTACAACACTTTTAATATATTTTGATGTTTTAAGTTTATTAAGTCAGCTGTCCTTGTTAGTAACCTACAACTAGTTGTCCACAGTTAGATGTACAGAAATAAATCGATAAATATTATCTTGAATCAATCCACGACCCAGTGTATACGTATCTCAGTATTGATCACAACTCAAACTATATATATTTTGGAATCAACCTCAACCCTGTATAGCTAACTCCAACATTCACATATAGAGTGTCTATGGTTGTTCCGAAATATATATAGATGTGTCGACATGATAGGTCGAAACATTGTATACGTGTCTATGGTATCTCAAGATTACATAATATACAATACAAGTTGATTAAGTTATGGTTGGAATAGATTTGTTACCAATTTTCACGTAGCTAAAATGAGAAAAATTATCCAATCTTGTTTTACCCATAACTTCTTCATTTTAAATCCGTTTTGAGTGAATCAAATTGCTATGGTTTCATATTGAACTCTATTTTATGAATCTAAACAGAAAAAGTATAGGTTTATAGTCGGAAAAATAAGTTACAAGTCGTTTTTGTAAAGGTAGTCATTTCAGTCGAAAGAACGACGTCTAGATGACCATTTTAGAAAACATACTTCCACTTTGAGTTTAACCATAATTTTTGGATATAGTTTCATGTTCATAATAAAAATCATTTTCTCAGAATAACAACTTTTAAATCAAAGTTTATCATAGTTTTTAATTAACTAACCCAAAACAGCCCGCGGTGTTACTACGACGGCGTAAATCCAGTTTTACGGTGTTTTTCGTGTTTCCAGGTTTTAAATCATTAAGTTAGCATATCATCTAGATATAGAAAATGTGTTTAGTTGATTTTAAAAGTCAAGTTAGAAGGATTAACTTTTGTTTGCGAACAAGTTTAGAATTAACTAAACTATGCTCTAGTGATTACAAGTTTAAACCTTCGAATAAGATAGCTTTATATGTATGAATTGAATGATGTTATGAACATCATTACTACCTTAATTTCCTTGGATAAACCTACTGGAAAAGAGAAAAATGGATCTAGCTTCAATGGATCCTTGGATGGCTCGAAGTTCTTGAAGCAGAATCATGACACGAAAACAAGTTCAAGTAAGATCATCACTTGAAATAAGATTGTTATAGTTATAGAAATTGAACCAAAGTTTGAATATGATTATTACCTTGTATTAGAATGATAACCTACTGTAAGAAACAAAGATTTCTTGAGGTTGGATGATCACCTTACAAGATTGGAAGTGAGCTAGCAAACTTGAAAGTATTCTTGATTTTATGAAACTAGAACTTTTGGAATTTATGAAGAACACTTAGAACTTGAAGATAGAACTTGAGAGAGATCAATTAGATGAAGAAAATTGAAGAATGAAAGTGTTTGTAGGTGTTTTTGGTCGTTGGTGTATGGATTAGATATAAAGGATATGTAATTTTGTTTTCATGTAAATAAGTCATGAATGATTACTCATATTTTTGTAATTTTATGAGATATTTCATGCTAGTTGCCAAATGATGGTTCCCACATGTGTTAGGTGACTCACATGGGCTGCTAATAGCTGATCATTGGAGTGTATATACCAATAGTACATACATCTAAAAGCTGTGTATTGTACGAGTACGAATACGGGTGCATACGAGTAGAATTGTTGATGAAACTGAACGAGGATGTAATTGTAAGCATTTTTGTTAATTAGAAGTATTTTGATAAGTGTATTGAAGTCTTTCAAAAGTGTATAAATACATATTAAAACACTACATGTATATACATTTTAACTGAGTCGTTAAGTCATCGTTAGTCGTTACATGTAAGTGTTGTTTTGAAACCTTTAGGTTAACGATCTTGTTAAATGTTGTTAACCCAATGTTTATAATATCAAATGAGATTTTAAATTATTATATTATCATGATATTATCATGTATGAATATCTCTTAATATGATATATATACATTAAATGTCTTTACAACGATAATCGTTACATATATGTCTCGTTTAAAAATCATTAAGTTAGTAGTCTTGTTTTTACATATGTAGTTCATTGTTAATATACTTAATGATATGTTTACTTATCATAGTATCATGTTAACTATATATATATATATATATATATATATATATATATATATATATATATATATATATATATATATATATATATATATATATATATATATATATATATATATATATATATATATATATATATATATATATATATATATATATATATATATATATCCATACATATGTCATCATATAGTTTTTACAAGTTTTAACGTTCGTGAATCACCGGTCAACTTGGGTGGTCAATTGTCTATATGAAACATATTTCAATTAATCAAGTCTTAACAAGTTTGATTGCTTAACATGTTGGAAACATTTAATCATGTAAATATCAATCTCAATTAATATATATAAACATGAAAAAGTTCGGGTCACTACAGTACCTACCCGTTAAATAAATTTCGTCCCGAAATTTTAAGCTGTTGAAGGTGTTGACGAATCTTCTGGAAATAGATGCGGGTATTTCTTCTTCATCTGATCTTCATGCTCCCAGGTGAACTCGGGTCCTCTACGAGCATTCCATCGAACCTTAACAATTGGTATCTTGTTTTGCTTAAGTCTTTTAACCTCACGATCCATTATTTCGACGGGTTCTTCGATGAATTGAAGTTTTTCGTTGATTTGGATTTCATCTAACGGAATAGTGAGATCTTCTTTAGCAAAACATTTCTTCAAATTCGAGACGTGGAAAGTGTTATGTACAGCTGCGAGTTGTTGAGGTAACTCAAGTCGGTAAGCTACTGGTCCGACACGATCAATAATCTTAATTGGTCCAATATACCTTGGATTTAATTTTCCTCGTTTACCAAATCGAACAACGCCTTTCCAAGTTGCAACTTTAAGCATGACCATCTCTCCAATTTCAAATTCTATATCTTTTCTTTTAATGTCAGCGTAGCTCTTTTGTCGACTTTGGGCGGTTTTCAACCATTGTTGAATTTGGATGATCTTCTCGGTAGTTTCTTGTATAATCTCCGGACCCGTAATCTGTCTATCCCCTACTTCACTCCAACAAATCGGAGACCTGCACTTTCTACCATAAAGTGCTTCAAACGGCGCCATCTCAATGCTTGAATGGTAGCTGTTGTTGTAGGAAAATTCTGCTAATGGTAGATGTTGATCCCAACTATTTCCGAAATCAATAACACATGCTCGTAGCATGTCTTCAAGCGTTTGTATCGTCCTTTCGCTCTGCCCATCAGTTTGTGGATGATAGGCAGTACTCATGTCTAGACAAGTTCCTAATGCTTGATGTAATGTCTGCCAGAATCTTGAAATAAATCTGCCATCCCTATCAGAGATAATAGAGATTGGTATTCCATGTCTGGAGACGACTTCTTTCAAATATAGTCGTGCTAACTTCTCCATCTTGTCATCTTCTATTATTGGCAGGAAGTGTGCTGATTTGGTGAGACGATCAACTATTACCCAGATAGTATCAAAACCACTTGCAGTCCTTGGCAATTTAGTGATGAAATCCATGGTAATGTTTTCCCATTTCCATTCTGGGATTTTGGGTTGTTGAAGTAGACCTGATGGTTTCTGATGCTCAGCTTTGACCTTAGAACACGTCAAACATTCTCCTACGTATTTAGCAACATCGGCTTTCATACCCGGCCACCAAAAATGTTTCTTGAGATCCTTGTACATCTTCCCCGTTCCAGGATGTATTGAGTATCTGGTTTTATGAGCTTCTCTAAGTACCATTTCTCTCATATCTCCAAATTTTGGTACCCAAATCCTTTCAGCCCTATACCAGGTTCCGTCTTCCCGAATATTAAGATGCTTTTCCGATCCTTTGGGTATTTCATCCTTTAAATTTCCCTCTTTTAAAACTCCTTGTTGTGCCTCCTTTATTTGAGTAGTAAGGTTATTATGAATCATTATATTCATAGATTTTACTCGAATGGGTTCTCTGTCCTTCCTGCTCAAGGCATCGGCTACCACATTTGCCTTCCCCGGGTGGTAACGGATCTCAAAGTCGTAATCATTCAACAATTCAATCCACCTACGCTGCCTCATATTCAGTTATTTCTGATTAAATATGTGTTGAAGACTTTTATGGTCGGTATATATAATACTTTTGACCCCATATAAGTAGTGCCTCCAAGTCTTTAATGCAAAAACAACCGCGCCTAATTCCAAATCATGCGTCGTATAATTTTGTTCGTGAATCTTCAATTGTCTAGACGCATAAGCAATTACCTTCGTTTGTTGCATTAATACACAACCGAGACCTTGCTTTGATGCGTCACAATAAATCACAAAATCATCATTCCCTTCAGGCAATGACAATATAGGTGCCGTAGTTAGCTTTTTCTTCAATAACTGAAACGCTTTCTCTTGTTCATCATTCCATTCAAATTTCTTCCCTTTATGCGTTAATGCAGTCAAGGGTTTTGCTATTCTGGAAAAGTCTTGGATGAACCTTCTGTAGTAACCAGCTAGTCCTAAAAACTGGCGTATGTGTTTCAGAGTTTTCGGGGTTTCCCACTTTTCAACAGTTTCTATCTTTGCCGGATCCACCTTAATACCTTCTTTGTTCACTATGTGACCGAGGAATTGAACTTCTTCCAACCAAAATGCACACTTTGAAAACTTAGCGTACAATTCTTCCTTCCTCAATACTTCTAACACCTTTCTCAAATGTTCACCGTGTTCTTGGTCATTCTTTGAGTAAATAAGTATGTCATCAATGAAAACAATGACAAACTTGTCAAGGTATGGTCCACACACTCGGTTCATAAGGTCCATGAACATAGCTGGTGCATTAGTTAAACCAAACGGCATGACCATAAACTCGTAATGACCGTAACGTGTTCTGAAAGCAGTCTTTGGAATATCATCTTCTTTCACCCGCATTTGATGATACCCTGAACGTAAGTCAATCTTTGAATAAACAGACGAGCCTTGTAGTTGATCAAATAAGTCGTCGATTCTCGGTAGTGGGTAGCGGTTCTTGATGGTAAGTTTGTTCTACTCTCGGTAGTCGATACACAACCTGAATGTACCATCTTTCTTCTTGACAAACAAAACAGGAGCTCCCCACGGTGATGTGCTTGGTCGATTGAAACCACGCTTTAAAAGTTCTTGTAATTGGCTTTGCAGTTCTTTCATCTCGCTGGGTGCGAGTCTGTAAGGAGCACGAGCTATTGGTGCAGCTCCTGGTACAAGATCTATTTGAAATTCAACGGATCGATGTGGGGGTAATCCCGGTAATTCTTTCGGAAATACATCGGGAAATTCTTTTGCGACGGGAACATCATTGATGCTCTTTTCTTCAGTTTGTACTTTCTCGACATGTGCTAGAACAGCATAGCAACCTTTACTTATTAGTTTTTGTGCCTTCAAATTACTAATAAGATGTAGCTTCGTGTTGCCCTTTTCTCCGTACACCATTAAGGGTTTTCCTTTTTCTCGTATAATGCGAATTGCATTTTTGTAACAAACGATCTCTGCTTTCACTTCTTTCAACCAGTCCATACCGATTATCACATCAAAACTCCCTAACTCTACTGGTATCAAATCAATCTTAAATATTTCGCTAACCAGTTTAATTTCTCGATTCCGACATATATTATCTGCTGAAATTAATTTACCATTTGGTAATTCGAGTAAAAATTTACTATCCAAAGGCGTCAATGGACAACTTAATTTAGCACAAAAATCTCTACTCATATAGCTTCTATCCGCACCCGAATCAAATAAAACGTAAGCAGATTTATTGTCAATAAGAAACGTACCCGTAACAAGCTCCGGGTCTTCTTGTGCCTCTGCCGCATTAATATTGAAAACTCTTCCGCGGCCTTGTCCATTCGTGTTCTCCTGGTTCGGGCAATTTCTAATAATGTGGCCCGGTTTTCCACATTTATAACAAACTACATTGGCATAACTTGCTCCGACACTACTTGCTCCACCATTACTCGTTCCGACACCATTTGTTCCTTTCGTTCTATTAACCCCTGGTCCGTAGACCTCACACTTTGCCGCGCTATGACCATTTCTTTTACACTTGTTGCAAAATTTGGTGCAGAACCCCGAGTGATACTTTTCACACCTTTGGCATAGCTGCTTCTGATTGTTGTTGCTGTTGCGGTTATTATTGTTGTTGGGATGATTGTTGTAGTTGCTGTTGTTGTTGCTGTTGTTGTTGTTGTTGTTGTTGGGCCGTTTGTTGTAGTTGAGATTGATGTTGCTATTGTTGGGATAATTGTTGCGATTATTGTTGTAATTGCTGTTGTTGCTGTATTGGTGATTCTTATCACCGTTTTCCTCTCACTTTCTTTTGACTTGCTTCACATTGGCCTCTTCAGCAGTCTGTTCTTTAATTCTTTCTTCAATCTGGTTCACTAGTTTGTGAGCCATTCTACATGCCTGTTGTATGGAGGCGGGCTCGTGTGAACTTATATCTTCTTGGATTCTTTCCGGTAATCCTTTCACAAACGCGTCGATCTTCTCTTCCTCATCTTCGAACGCTCCGGACACAATAGGCACAATTCTGTGAATCGTCTTTCATACGTGGTAATATCAAATCCTTGGGTTCGTAACCCTCTAAGTTCTGTCTTGAGCTTATTGACCTCGGTTCTGGGACGGTACTTCTCGTTCATCAAGTGCTTGAATGCTGACCACGGTAGTGCGTACGCATCGTCTTGTCCCACCTGCTCTAGATAGATATTCCACCATGTTAACGCAGAACCTGTGAAGGTATGCGTAGCATACTTCACTTTGTCCTCTTCAGTACATTTACTTATGGCAAACACCGATTCGACCTTCTCGGTCCACCGTTTCAATCCGATCGGTCCTTCGGTTCCATCAAATTCCAAAGGTTTGCAGGCAGTGAATTCTTTGTAGGTGCATCCTACACGATTTCCTGTACTGCTAGATCCAAGGTTATTGTTGGTATGTAGCACAGCCTGTACTGCGGCTATGTTTGAAGCTAGAAAAGTATGGAATTCCTCTTCATTCATATTCACGGTGTGTCGAGTAGTCGGTGCCATTTCCTTCAAAATAGTCAAATGGAACAAGTTAATCATACAGAATATTAAGAGTAGTTAATAGTATTTCGTAGCATAATATGAACTCATTTATAAAAGCTTTTTCTTCATATTAGCGTTTTATAAGTTTAAATTCGGGTAGTACCTACCCGTTAAGTTCATACTTAGTAGCTAATATACAATTCAACTACTACAATTCTATATGAAAAACTGATTATAATAATATTTCGCGTTCAAACTTTTATACAATATTTTACAAACTTACAATACCGCTTATTTTACATAAAGCATGAAATATAGCACACAATAACTTTGATACAAGATAGTTGTGAAGATAATTCTAGCTAGTACACAAGTCGTTCAGCAAAGGCAATAAAGACACGTAATTCATACGTCCAGAAACAAGTCATGCATTCTGGTTTTACTAGGACTACTTCCCATCCTTGGTCTTGTGCAACATAACCGTTATGGCCGTTGATAAGATAGCGTGTTGTAACGTCGTCAAAGGGACGAGGGTTACGTAATATCCAACAGTCCCGTAATAATCTAAAAACCTCATTTCTTACCCCAATTACCGACTCCGTCACTTGTGGAAATGTTTTGTTTAATAGTTGTAGCCCGATGTTCTTGTTCTCACTTTGGTGAGAAGCGAACATTACTAATCCGTAAGCATAACATGCTTCTTTATGTTGCATGTTAGCCGCTTTTTCTAAATCACGAAGTCCAATATTCAGATATATTGAGTCAAAATAATTTCTTAACCCGTTGCGTAAAATAGCATTTGGGTTCTCCGCAATATATGCGTCAAAGTAAACACATCGTAACTTATGGGTTTCCCAATGTGATATCCCCCATCTTTCAAACGAAAGTCTCTTATAAACCAAGACATTCTTGGAACGTTCTTCGAATGTCTTACAAACTGATCTCGCCTTAAATAGTTGTGCCGAGGAATTCTGGCCGACTCTAGACAAGATTTCATCAATCATGTCTCCGGGTAGGTCTCTTAAAATATTGGGTTGTCTATCCATTTTGTGTTTTTAAACTGTAAAATAGACAAGAGGTAGATTCATAAAAAAAATACTTATTAATACAAGCAATTTTTACATATATCATAAAGCATAAGAACACTATATTACATATATTACACCACACGAATACAACTATCTTATTCCGACTCGATCGTTTCTTCTTCTTCGGTTTTGGTTCGTTTTGCCAAGTTTCTAGGGATATATGATGTTCCCTTAATACGAGCCGTTGTTGTCCACATTGGTTTAGAAAAACCTGGTGGTTTAGAGGTTCCCGGGTCATTGTTACAACTTAAGAACTTTGGGGGTTGACGATACATATAAAGTTCATCGGGGTTGGAATTAGATTTCTCTATTTTTATGCCCTTTCCCTTATTATTTTCTTTTGCCTTTTTAAATTCAGTTGGGGTAATTTCTATAACATCATTGGAATTCTCGTCGGAATCCGATTCATCGGAGAATTGGTAATCCTCCCAATATTTTGCTTCCTTGGCGGAAACACCATTGACCATAATTAACCTTGGTCGGTTGGTTGAGGATTCTCTTTTACTTAACCGTTTTATTATTTCCCCCACCGGTTCCGATTCTTCTTCCGGTTCCGATTCTTCGTCCGGTTCCGATTCTTCTTCCGGTTCCGACTCTTCTTCCGGTTCCTCTTCGGGAACTTGAAAATCAGTCCACGAATAATTCCAATTTACATTTGACTCTTCATTATTATTAGGTGAGTCAATGGGACTTGTTCTAGAGGTAGACATCTATCACATAATATCAAACACGTTAAGAGATTTATATATCACATAATATTCATATGTTAAAAATATATAGTTTCCAACAAAAATGTTAAGCAATCATTTTTAAAGAAAACACGGTCGAAGTCCAGAATCACTAATGCATCCTAACAAACTCGATAAGACACACTAATGCAAATTTTCTGGTTCTCTAAGACCAACGCTCGGATACCAACTGAAATGTCCCGTTCTTATTGATTAAAAACGTTCCATATTAATTGATTTCGTTGCGAGGTTTTGACCTCTATATGAGACGTTTTTCAAAGACTGCATTCATTTTTAAAACAAACCATAACCTTTATTTCATAAATAAAGGTTTAAAAAGCTTTACGTAGATTATCAAATAATGATAATCTAAAATATCCTGTTTACACACGACCATTACATAATGGTTTACAATACAAATATGTTACATCGAAATCAGTTTCTTGAATGCAGTTTTTACACAATATCATACAAACATGGACTCCAAATCTTGTCCTTATTTTAGTATGCAACAGCGGAAGCTCTTAATATTCACCTGAGAATAAACATGCTTTAAACGTCAACAAAAATGTTGGTGAGTTATAGGTTTAACCTATATATATCAAATCGTAACAATAGACCACAAGATTTCATATTTCAATACACATCCCATACATAGAGATAAAAATCATTCATATGGTGAACACCTGGTAACCGACAATAACAAGATGCATATATAAGAATATCCCCATCATTCCGGGACACCCTTCGGATATGATATAAATTTCGAAGTACTAAAGCATCCGGTACTTTGGATGGGGTTTGTTAGGCCCAATAGATCTATCTTTAGGATTCGCGTCAATTAGGGTGTCTGTTCCCTAATTCTTAGATTACCAGACTTAATAAAAAGGGGCATATTCGATTTCGATAATTCAACCATAGAATGTAGTTTCACGTACTTGTGTCTATTTTGTAAATCATTTATAAAACCTGCATGTATTCTCATCCCAAAAATATTAGATTTTAAAAGTGGGACTATAACTCACTTTCACAGATTTTTACTTCGTCGGGAAGTAAGACTTGGCCACTGTTGATTCACGAACCTATAACAATATATACATATATATTAAAGTATGTTCAAAATATATTTACAACACTTTTAATATATTTTGATGTTTTAAGTTTATTAAGTCAGCTGTCCTTGTTAGTAACCTACAACTAGTTGTCCACAGTTAGATGTACAGAAATAAATCGATAAATATTATCTTGAATCAATCCACGACCCAGTGTATACGTATCTCAGTATTGATCACAACTCAAACTATATATATTTTGGAATCAACCTCAACCCTGTATAGCTAACTCCAACATTCACATATAGAGTGTCTATGGTTGTTCCGAAATATATATAGATGTGTCGACATGATAGGTCGAAACATTGTATACGTGTCTATGGTTTCTCAAGATTACATAATATACAATACAAGTTGATTAAGTTATGGTTGGAATAGATTTGTTACCAATTTTCACGTAGCTAAAATGAGAAAAATTATCCAATCTTGTTTTACCCATAACTTCTTCATTTTAAATCCGTTTTGAGTGAATCAAATTGCTATGGTTTCATATTGAACTCTATTTTATGAATCTAAACAGAAAAAGTATAGGTTTATAGTCGGAAAAATAAGTTACAAGTCATTTTTGTAAAGGTAGTCATTTCAGTCGAAAGAACGACGTCTAGATGACCATTTTAGAAAACATACTTCCACTTTGAGTTTAACCATAATTTTTGGATATAGTTTCATGTTCATAATAAAAATCATTTTCTCAGAATAACAACTTTTAAATCAAAGTTTATCATAGTTTTTAATTAACTAACCCAAAACAGCCCGCGGTGTTACTACGACGGCGTAAATCCAGTTTTACGGTGTTTTTCGTGTTTCCAGGTTTTAAATCATTAAGTTAGCATATCATATAGATATAGAACATGTGTTTAGTTGATTTTAAAAGTCAAGTTAGAAGGATTAACTTTTGTTTGCGAACAAGTTTAGAATTAACTAAACTATGTTCTAGTGATTACAAGTTTAAACCTTCGAATAAGATAGCTTTATATGTATGAATTGAATGATGTTATGAACATCATTACTACCTTAATTTCCTTGGATAAACCTACTGGAAAAGAGAAAAATGGATCTAGCTTCAATGGATCCTTGGATGGCTCGAAGTTCTTGAAGCAGAATCATGACACGAAAACAAGTTCAAGTAAGATCATCACTTGAAATAAGATTGTTATAGTTATAGAAATTGAACCAAAGTTTGAATATGATTATTACCTTGTATTAGAATGATAACCTACTGTAAGAAACAAAGATTTCTTGAGGTTGGATGATCACCTTACAAGATTGGAAGTGAGCTAGCAAACTTGAAAGTATTCTTGATTTTATGAAACTAGAACTTTTGGAATTTATGAAGAACACTTAGAACTTGAAGATAGAACTTGAGAGAGATCAATTAGATGAAGAAAATTGAAGAATGAAAGTGTTTGTAGGTGTTTTTGGTCGTTGGTGTATGGATTAGATATAAAGGATATGTAATTTTGTTTTCATGTAAATAAGTCATGAATGATTACTCATATTTTTGTAATTTTATGAGATATTTCATGCTAGTTGCCAAATGATGGTTCCCACATGTGTTAGGTGACTCACATGGGCTGCTAAGAGCTGATCATTGGAGTGTATATACCAATAGTACATACATCTAAAAGCTGTGTATTGTACGAGTACGAATACGGGTGCATACGAGTAGAATTGTTGATGAAACTGAACGAGGATGTAATTGTAAGCATTTTTGTTAATTAGAAGTATTTTGATAAGTGTATTGAAGTCTTTCAAAAGTGTATAAATACATATTAAAACACTACATGTATATACATTTTAACTGAGTCGTTAAGTCATCGTTAGTCGTTACATGTAAGTGTTGTTTTGAAACCTTTAGGTTAACGATCTTGTTAAATGTTGTTAACCCAATGTTTATAATATCAAATGAGATTTTAAATTATTATATTATCATGATATTATCATGTATGAATATCTCTTAATATGATATATATACATTAAATGTCTTTACAACGATAATCGTTACATATATGTCTCGTTTAAAAATCATTAAGTTAGTAGTCTTGTTTTTACATATGTAGTTCATTGTTAATATACTTAATGATATGTTTACTTATCATAGTATCATGTTAACTATATATATATATATATCCATACATATGTCATCATATAGTTTTTACAAGTTTTAACGTTCGTGAATCACCGGTCAACTTGGGTGGTCAATTGTCTATATGAAACATATTTCAATTAATCAAGTCTTAACAAGTTTGATTGCTTAACATGTTGGAAACATTTAATCATGTAAATATCAATCTCAATTAATATATATAAACATGAAAAAGTTCGGGTCACTACAAAGTCGACTACGAACCCATTCCCAATTCAGCCAGAATTGGTGATGACTGATTGATTGATCTATTCCGGTTACACTGCTTTCGGAGCTCAAGTGTGTATCCATATCAGAATAGCGGTCAGAATCCGAAGAACTTGAACTGGTTGCGAGTTCCATCTCATATGGTTAAATAAAGGATTTTTCGATATGAAATGATTTTCGGATATCAGATGATATTCTAACTACATAGAATATCTATATATATAATACAAAAGATTTCGTAGACTACGGAGGAATTTACGGAATATGTCAGGCAAGTCTACAGTAACAGATACGCTAAGATATGAATTAACAGATACGCTAAGATATGAATTTTGTCTATACACTATTCATGCAATCAATGTAGTAAAACGTGTCTAGAATAAGATTATTAAGCATGTAATTCCCTAATAATGATAAGCAGGTAATTTCCTAAGGATGATAAGCAGATGATTTCTGACTAGAAATGATAAGCAAAACTTTTGACATGCAGTTAAGGTCGAAATCCAGACTTACTAATGCATCTTAATAACTATCCGTTAGACACACTAATGCAAGACCTGGTTCGCTAAGACCACCGCTCTGATACCAACTGAAATATAGTTGGGGACAACCATCGTCCCACCCGTGCCTTAACTATCTGACGACCACTGAGTGTACCTCAGATACTGATTTTAGGGCCCGCCTCTCGGCTTCTGCCAACGCTCGTAAGGGATTGTAAGGAGTGAGAGCCAATGCTTCGCCACAGGTTACACTGTGAGAACCTCCTTTACGACTAAACTGCCACAACTGGACGCGGTTATACCAGCTCTGATAGTGGCTGAAATGCCCCATTCATGTCGATTATAAATGTTACATAATAATTGATTTCATTGCGAGGTATTTGTGTAACAACCCAACCCGTATTAATTAAAATAGATGGTTTAATAACCTTAAAACATTTAATACATTAGTTAATTGTCCAAACGGACATACACGACCCGACTAGTTTAGTTTCCAACAAAATCGAGCATGGTGATTTGGGACTACGCTATCCAAATCCTAATCGAATACAAAAGCAAGATCTTCTAAGCAACCTAGCCAAGATCTCTAATCCCCAAGCTCACCCGAGCCGCCAAGCATGCGAACCTATAAAAATATCAACAATGAGAGGGTAAACTAACGCTTAGTGAGTGGAAATATACTACATACATATATATGCATAAAATGGACACGCCACAAAATATCAAATACCACATACCGGAGCATCCAAGCCTAAAGGCAAGATAATACTAAGCATACCGTAAGATCACTAAGCAACGAGCTAAAGATACATTAACAAAATATAAGTTCACCAACGACGATATGAACAACGCCAATAAGCTACACCCGAAGGTTTAGCTACACCACAACAATACTTTAATATATATATATATATATATATATATATATATATATATATATATATATATATATATATATATATATATATATATATATATATATATATATATATATATATATATATATACAACCATACGACAAACATCGATGTTCACAACATCCATAGTACTCAAGATCTCATGGCTAGCCCAACGAATGGTATCGTCAACATCGAACTTAAATCCCATTCGCCTATATTAATGTGGTATTGTCAACACCGAACTTTAAACCCACATATGAGGTATCGTCAACAACGAACTTTAAACCCTCATCAACGTCACTACAATAATCGTATGGCATCGTCAACATCGAACTTTAATTCCATACGTATGAGGTATCGTCAACAACGAACTTTAAACCCTCATCAACATCACAAATATACTCTAGGGTATGGTATCGTCAACATCGAACTTCAACCCATACCCCACAAATAAATAACTCATATACATACGTATATAATTATTCCACTCACAAGCCCATGTGATAATGTACACACGAAGTGTGCACCTCACCAAAGGTGGTCAACCAAAACGCACATCCGTGCCAATTGGACATGTACACAAGTCCATCAATTCCACCTATATGTGAAGTGAGCTCTATAACCGAGAACCACTTCACCCGACCCGCACCCATCCTACACATACATATGCATATAGGATATTAACACTCACCTTGTCGCCTTGATGAATGCTTCCAAGTAATCTGCGACTTGTCAATGCAAAAGTACCTATTCCATTATCACAAATACAACAATACACAATTAGGGTTGACTTACAAACCAACCCAATTTACCCTTAGTGCAATTTTGACCCAAATGCACTTCCAAACACCGAACGCGCCCAAACTAACCAATAATCACTAACACGAGTGAAAATGGTTCTAATATGCCAATTAAACCCGAACACAAGTGTTAAACACTTGTCGTTCTCAAAATCACCCATAAACCCTAATTTTGACCCATAAGGTCAAAATCCCATCATTTACAAGTTTTGACACCAAAACATGTTTAACTCGGTTTTATACTTCAACTTAATCCATTTTAAGTTTACAAACCTCATCGAATCGACATTCGGGTCATAATCCTCAACAAACCCTAATTTTGACTCTAGTCAAAATTAGTCAACCACGAAAACCCTAAAAGTCTCCAAAACACCAATAATCACTAATGCTAGTGATTGTACACCATTTACAAGTCTTAAACATGGTTAAATCATTAACCAACCCAAAACCCGCCTTTAACAACAATAAACCCGAATATTGGTGTTAATCTCCAATTAACAACTAAATGGGTTTACCTATGACTCGTACCATCAAAAGCCTCAAATTTGAATGATGAACACGAAAATGAAATTCGGAGTTAGAGCTTACCACTAGTATCACCGTGTAGCCAAGAACGAGGAGAACAACCTAGTCAACTACGCCAAAGATCAAATCCCGCTTCTTCCTTTCCAAAAATCCCTTTGAAATCAATTGGGTGTTTGAGTTTTGAGAAAAAAATGAAAAGAAAAGGAAAATGAAATTAGGAAAATGAATGAGTGGATGAGGTTAAAGCCTCAAATCTGGCTCAAACGTGAAAAGACCAAAATGCCCTTGAACTTCATTTAAAATTACAAGAATCTGGTGCCAGTTCGTGCAGTATGCCGCGCCGCGGCCTTAAATGTCGCGCCGCGACATTTGACTAAGTCTGGGATCATTTTATAACTAATTTCTGATCCGGATTTATTCAAAACGCCGCGCCGCGGCTCCCTTTGTCACGCCGCGACACTCAACGTGTCCTGACTCATTTTCTCGCATACAAGACTTTAACACCCGAACATGTATCGAACCCTTCATACTGTGACGACCCGGAAATTTTCGACCAAAATTTAAACTTAATCTTTATTTGATTTTGACACGATAAGCAAAGTCCGTAATGTTGAGTCTCAAAAAAATTTTGAACTGTTTCTTATACTCAAATGACCTTAACTATTCCCGACGATTCACGAACAACTATTTGTAAATAGATACATATATATATATATATATATATATATATATATATATATATATATATATATATATATTTTAATATATAGACATGTATATATTGAAGTATAATTTAAAATATAATATGCTTTAATGAACTTTGTAAAATTAAAATAAAATATGATATTATTATTAAAATAAATACATACATACATACATACATATATATATATATATATATATATATATATATATATATATATATATATATATATATATATATATATAAGTATATTAAAAAAATAAATAAATATAGTTAATTTAAAAATATGGGATTTTTCTGAAGACTTTTATCCGCCATTAATTTACAACGGACCACGATATAACACAGTCCGTGAAAACTGTCGGTAGATATTTTAAACTCCACTGTGTCAAATTGATTAATCTTTTGAGATTACTGTGATTGATTGAAATATGATTCTTACTATACTTGTTTTATTCTTTCTCCATTTACTTGATTGATCAACTTGTAGTCCTTTATATTATATATAAATATATGTATCGATATATGTAAGTAACTGACATTCGAGAATGGGAATAGGATGTACTGTGATGTTTGACAAATCATCAACCACTTTGTTTGATAGTCCATGTTCTTTTGTTTTTCTCATCCACTAACACTTACAATATGAATATATATCTATCTATATATAATGTATATACATACACGAATAGAAGGAAAAATTTCCACCAACTTTGTCTAACCATTTTACACTTTCTATATTTTTTTTTTTGCAAGACACTACTTTTATAATAATAACGAGCCAAACCACCACCCTCCTCTTGAGTATTAATCGGACATCACCTTGGGCTATAACCATAACCGAAGAAATCAACAACCAACAAACACCATGATTGTTTCTTTGTTTCAATTGTGAGCCACCACTTCTTTTTATTCGGAACATCTTCAAACCCGACCACCTTCGGTCTCTTTTTTCTAATGAAGCTACCATCATCGAACTCACTATCACCTAAACCACTTCTTTTGATGCCCGACAACTTCGACAAAATACCATCCAACCCTCACCCATATAATCACCCACTAAACCCACTTCACCACTCATAACCATCAAAACAAACCATAACTGCCACCTCTACAACAATATCGCCATCTCTCCTCTCTCCACATTTCAATCGGGAACCACTCGTCTAACCTGCCAACCATACCACCACTTTGATATTTGACTCGATCACCAAACTTCTACCTTCACCACTCTCCACCAGCGGCCACCATCACCTTGTATTCGCTGTTGCACAGGAACGTGTACCGATTTCTATTTCATTCGATCAACCAAAAACCACCATCATCTATTTAGTTTCTACTATTGATCACTCTAAAAAAAACATGGTTGCTACTATATTATTTTTCTTGTTCAAAGTATCCATCGAACCATAACCAACTTTCTGACTTGTTTAGCTATTCGATCAACACCACACCTCACCTTATAACCACCAAAAACCGATTGACAACCAAACAAGAACCATCGAAAACCCACCTCAAAACCCTCACGCTTTTACTTCTATTATTTTGCTACACTTCCTAACATGTTTCCGATTAGATCATGAAACCCAAACCAACACCCACTAAAACCGCTATAACTACAAACTGCTCGTATTTACTTTCCTGTTTTTGTTTTCGTATAATAGTGAAGAGGAAAGAAGTGATACATATAATTATTGGAGGCTTTATCAAACTTGATCATATAGTCTAATATATATCGTTTCCAATATGCATGTGGGACAAAGAAGATACATAATGGCCGACCAAGAAGTTTGGGTATTTTATTTTTATTAATGCAATGAAGTTAGAAGAAGACAGGCCTGCGTTTTTTTATGATGTTTGAAGGTTACCAAGTTGAAACAATATTTTGCAAAGACAAAAATTTGGATTTGATTAAATTATTTTCTTGGGCTACCATTTTCTTACGTTTTATAATTGGGCCACGTTTTTTCTTAATTGGGCCGTGACCCCAACTTAGTTGTTCAGTTGGGAAGTTTTGTTGAACGATGAAGATGTTGATACTTATGATAACAATATAGGAAATTAGATGATGATAGGTGAAGTTCCATTGATGATGATTAAGATTATGATGTTAATGATCATTCGCTAATGATGGTAATACTTGATATTGATGAGCTGTAGTTTAAAGAAGAAGAAGAAAGCATATTGATATACGGTTTAAGTGATTTTGGGTCGAGAGTATATTACGAAAAACAGAAACGGTTCAGTGGCTAAGGGAGTTGACGGGTGAGCGAGAGGTCTCGGGTTCGAGTCCTGGTAGTGGTGAAATTTTTTTGGGATTTTCTTCAAAGGTTGTAACCCTTTATTATTATTATTATTATTATTATTATTATTATTATTATTATTATTATTATTATTATTATTATTATTATTATTATTATTATTATTATTATTATTATTATTATTATTATTATTATTATTATTATTATTATTGTTATGTTATTAATATTACTTACTAGTATTATTATATTACTAAATATTATCATTTATTAATATCATTACTATTAACATTATTATTATTAACTGTATCATTATTATTGTATCATTATTGTTAATATCAATTATTATGATTAAGATTATGGATATGTTAATTATGGATAATACTAATCTTATGAATATAATTATCACTACAATAAGTAAAATTATTATTATCATTATTATCATTATGATTGAAGAAAGTAAATTATTACTAATATTATGATTACTAATATTATTATCTTTACAAAATATTAACACTTAGTATTATTATTATTATTATTATTATTATTATTATGATTATGATTAAAATTATTATTATTATGAAAAATAATACAAATTATTTTCATTAATGTTAGTAACTTGTATCATTTTATAAACATTAATATTATTATTATCATTAACATAAGAATTAGTATTAGTAATATCATTATTATTAGAATAATTACGATTATGAAAATAAAAGTTTTAATGACGTTGTTAAAGTTATAAGCATGAAAATAAAGATTTGGTATATAAATATATATATGTAATACACATAACTTAACTATATTAATATATCTAGATATATAAAATAAAATATATATATATATATATATATATATATATATATATATATATATATATATATATATATATATATATATATATAATGAAGCTTATTAATTTACTATATAAATATAAACTACACTACTAATAATAATATGTATATTTGATCGATTACAACTATGTATATTAATAGATATATACAAATGATATAGGTTCGTGAATCTGAGGCCAACCCTACTTTTGTTCAATGACGTCATATGTATTTTTACTACAAAATACAGTATGGTGAGTTCATTTGATTCCCTTTTACTCTTTACATTTTTGGGACTGAGAATACATGCGCTGTTTTTACAACTGCTTTATTAAATGCTTTTGAAATATATTTTGAACTGCGAATACATGAAATGCTTTTATAAATGATTGACGAGATAGACACAAGCAAAACATTCCTCGAATGAATTATTATGCAGACAGAAGTTCTGCGAATTATTATTGAATTATGTGGACATGATAATTGCCACCATTGAATTATGTGGACATGATAATTGCCACAATTGAATTATGTGGACATGATAATTGCCACAAATTGAAGTGAATGTTATGTATCGAGAAAATGATTTTTATAGACAGGTTATGTGTATTGTAGTGACCCGAACTTTTCCATGTTTATATATATTAATTGAGATTGATATTTACATGATTAAATGTTTCCAACATGTTAAGCAATCAAACTTCTTAAGACTTGATTAATTGAAATATGTTTCATATAGACAATTGACCACCCAAGTTGACCGGTGATTCACGAACGTTAAAACTTGTAAAAACTATATGATGACATATATATGGTTATATATATAGTTAACATGATATTATGATAAGTAAACATATCATTAAATATATTAACAATGAACTACATATGTAAAAACAAGACTACTAACTTAATGATTTTGAAACGAGACATATATGTAACGATTATCGTTGTAACGACATTTAATGTATATATATCATATTAAGAGATATTCGTACATCATAATATCATGATAATATAATAATTTAAAATCTCTTTTGATATTATAAACATTGGGTTAACAACATTTAACAAGATCGTTAACCTAAAGGTTTCAAAACAACATTTACATGTAACGACTAACGATGACTTAACGACTCAGTTAAAATGTATATACATGTAGTGTTTTAATATGTATTCATACACTTTTTAAAGACTTCAAGACACTTATCAAAATACTTCTACTTAACAAAAATGCTTACAATTACATCCTCGTTCAGTTTCATCAACAATTCTACTCGTATGCACCCGTATTCGTACTCGTGCAATACACAGCTTTTAGATGTATGTACTATTGGTATATACACTCCAATGATCAGCTCTTAGCAGCCCATGTGAGTCACCTAACACATGTGGGAACCATCATTTGGCAACTAGCATGAAATATCTCATAAAATTACAAAAATATGAGTAATCATTCATGACTTATTTACATGAAAACAAAATTACATATCCTTTATATCTAATCCATACACCAACGACCAAAAACACCTACAAACACTTTCATTCTTCAATTTTCTTCATCTAATTGATCTCTCTCAAGTTCTATCTTCAAGTTCTAAGTGTTCTTCATAAATTCCAAAAGTTCTAGTTTCATAAAATCAAGAATACTTTCAAGTTTGCTAGCTCACTTCCAATCTTGTAAGGTGATCATCCAACCTAAAGAAATCTTTGTTTCTTACAGTAGGTTATCATTCTAATACAAGGTAATAATCATATTCAAACTTTGGTTCAATTTCTATAACTATAACAATCTTATTTCAAGTGATGATCTTACTTGAACTTGTTTTCGTGTCATGATTTTGCTTCAAGAACTTCGAGCCATCCAAGGATCCATTGAAGCTAGATCCATTTTTCTCTTTTCCAGTAGGTTTATCTAAGGAACTTAAGGTAGTAATGATGTTCATAACATCATTCAATTCATACATATAAAGCTATCTTATTCGAAGGTTTAAACTTATAATCACTAGAACATAGTTTAGTTAATTCTAAACTTGTTCGCAAAAAAAAGTTAATCCTTCTAACTTGACTTTTAAAATCAACTAAACACATGTTCTATATCTATATTATATGCTAACTTAATGATTTAAAACCTGGAAACACGAAAAACACCGTAAAACCGGATTTACGCCGTCGTAGTAACACCGCGGGCTGTTTTGGGTTAGTTAATTAAAAACTATGATAAACTTTGATTTAAAAGTTGTTATTCTGAGAAAATGATTTTTATTATGAACATGAAACTATATCCAAAAATTATGGTTAAACTCAAAGTGGAAGTATGTTTTCTAAAATGGTCATCTAGACGTCGTTCTTTCGACTGAAATGACTACCTTTACAAAAACGACTTGTAACTTATTTTTCCGACTATAAACCTATACTTTTCTGTTTAGATTCATAAAATATAGTTCAATATGAAACCATAGCAATTTGATTCACTCAAAACGGATTTAAAATGAAGAAGTTATGGGTAAAACAAGATTGGATAATTTTTCTCATTTTAGCTACGTGAAAATTGGTAACAAATCTATTCCAACCATAACTTAATCAACTTGTATTGTATATTATGTAATCTTGAGATACCATAGACACGTATACAATGTTTCGACCTATCATGTCGACACATCTATATATATTTCGGAACAACCATAGACACTCTATATGTGAATGTTGGAGTTAGCTATACAGGGTTGAGGTTGATTCCAAAATATATATAGTTTGAGTTGTGATCAATACTGAGATACGTATACACTGGGTCGTGGATTGATTCAAGATAATATTTATCGATTTATTTCTGTACATCTAACTGTGGACAACTAGTTGTAGGTTACTAACGAGGACAGCTGACTTAATAAACATAAAACATCAAAATATATTAAAAGTGTTGTAAATATATTTTGAACATACTTTGATATATATGTATATATTGTTATAGGTTCGTGAATCAACCAGTGGCCAAGTCTTACTTCCCGACGAAGTAAAAATCTGTGAAAGTGAGTTATAGTCCCACTTTTAAAATCTAATATTTTTGGGATGAGAATACATGCAGGTTTTATAAATAATTTACAAAATAGACACAAGTACGTGAAACTATATTCTATGGTTGAATTATCGAAATCGAATATGCCCCTTTTTATTAAGTCTGGTAATCTAAGAATTAGGGAACAGACACCCTAATTGACGCGAATCCTAAAGATAGATCTATCGGGCCCAACAAGCCCCATCCAAAGTACCGGATGTTTTAGTACTTCGAAATTTATATCATATCCGAAGGGTGTCCCGGAATGATGGGGATATTCTTATATATGCATCTTGTTAATGTCGGTTACCAGGTGTTCACCATATGAATGATTTTTATCTCTATGTATGGGATGTGTATTGAAATATGAAATCTTGTGGTCTATTATTATGATTTGATATATATAGGTTAAACCTATAACTCACCAACATTTTTGTTGACGTTTTAAGCATGTTTATTCTCAGGTGATTATTAAGAGCTTCCGCTGTCGCATACTTAAATAAGGACGAGATTTGGAGTCCATGCTTGTATGATATTGTGTAAAAACTGCATTCAAGAAACTTATTTTGTTGTAACATATTTGTATTGTAAACCATTATGTAATGGTCGTGTGTAAACAGGATATTTTAGATTATCATTATTTGATAATCTATGTAAAGCTTTTTAAACCTTTATTGATGAAATAAAGGTTATGGTTTGTTTTAAAATGAATGCAGTCTTTGAAAAACGTCTCATATAGAGGTCAAAACCTCGCAACGAAATCAATTAATATGGAACGTTTTTAATCAATAAGAACGGGACATTTCAGTTGGTATCCGAGCGTTGGTCTTAGAGAACCAGAAAATTTGCATTAGTGTGTCTTATCGAGTTTGTTAGGATGCATTAGTGAGTCTGGACTTCGACCGTGTTTTCTTTAAAAATGATTGCTTAACATTTTTGTTGGAAACTATATATTTTTAACATATGAATATTATGTGATATATTAATCTCTTAACGTGTTTGATATTATGTGATAGATGTCTACCTCTAGAACAAGTCCCATTGACTCACCTAATAATAATGAAGAGTCAAATGTAAATTGGAATGATTCGTGGACTGATTCACAAGTTCCCGAAGAGGAACCTGAAGAAGAGTCGGAACCGGAATAAGAATCGGAACCGGAAGAAGAATCGGAACCGGAAGAAGAAATAGAACCGGTGGGGGAAATAATAAAACGGTTAAGTAAAAGAGAATCCTCAACCAACCGACCAAGGTTAATTATGGTCAATGGTGTTTCCGCCAAGGAAGCAAAATATTGGGAGGATTACCAATTCTCCGATGAATCGGATTCCGACGAGAATTCCGATGATGTTATAGAAATTACCCCAACTGAATTTAAAAAGGAAAAAGAAAATAATAAGGGAAAGGGCATAAAAATAGAGAAATCTAATTCCAACCCCGATGAACTTTATATGTATCGTCAACCCCCGAAGTCCTTAAGTTGTAACAATGACCCGGGAACCTCTAAACCACCAGGTTTTTCTAAACCAATGTGGACAACGACGGCTCGTATTAGGGGAACATCATATATCCCTAGAAACTTTGCAAAACGAACCAAAACCGAACAAGAAGAAACGAGCGAGTCGGAATAAGATAGTTGTATTCGTGTGGTGTAATATATGTAATATAGTGTGCTTATGCTTTATGATATATGTAAAAATTGCCTGTATTAATAAGTATTTTTTTTTATGAATCTAACTCTTGTCTATTTTACAGTATAAAAACACAAAATGGATAGACAACCCAATATTTTAAGAGACATACCCGGAGACATGATTGATGAAATCTTGTCTAGAGTCGGTCAGAATTCCTCGGCACAACTATTTAAGGCGAGATCAGTTTGTAAGACATTCGAAGAACGTTCCAAGAATGTCTTGGTTTATAAGAGACTTTCGTTTGAAAGATGGGGGATATCACATTGGGAAACCCATAAGTTACGATGTGTTTACTTTGACGCATATATTGCGGGGAACCCAAATGCTATTTTACGCAACGGGTTAAGAAATTATTTTGACTCAATATATCTGAATATTGGACTTCGTGATTTAGAAAAAGCGGCTAACATGCAACATAAAGAAGCATGTTATGCTTACGGATTAGTAATGTTCGCTTCTCACCAAAGTGAGAACAAGAACATCGGGCTACAACTATTAAACAAAACGTTTCTACAAGTGACGGAGTCGGTAATTGGGGTAAGAAATGAGGTTTTTAGATTGTTACG
Source organism: Rutidosis leptorrhynchoides (assembly GCF_046630445.1). Lineage (NCBI taxonomy): Eukaryota > Viridiplantae > Streptophyta > Magnoliopsida > Asterales > Asteraceae > Rutidosis > Rutidosis leptorrhynchoides. Next base: position 370,374,442 of record NC_092343.1, on the reverse strand, counting down.
GGACTGTTGGACATTACGTAACCCTCGTCCCTTTGACGACGTTACAACACGCTGTTTTATCAACAGCCATAACGGTTATGTTCCACAAGACCAAGGATGGGAAGTAATCCTAGTAAAACCAGAATGCATGACTTGTTTCTGGACGTATGAATTACGTGTCTTTATTGCCTTTGCTGAACGACTTGTGTACTAGCTAGAATTATCTTCACAACCATCTTGTATCAAATTTATTGTGTGCTATATTTCATGCTTTATGTAAAATAAGCGGTATTGTAAGTTTGTAAAATATTGTATAAAAGTTTGAACGTGAAATATTATTACAATCAGTTTTTCATATAGAATTGTAGTAGTTGAATTGTATATTAGCTACTAAGTATGAACTTAACGGGTAGGTACTACCCGAATTTAAACTTATAAAATGCTAATATGAAGAAAAAGCTTTTATAAATGAGTTCATATTATGCTACGAAATACTATTAACTACTCTTAATATTCTGTATGATTAACTTGTTCCATTTGACTATTTTGAAGGAAATGGCACCGACTACTCGACACACCGTGAATATGAATGAAGAGGAATTCCGTACTTTTCTAGCTTCAAACATAGCCGCAGTACAGGCTGCGCTACATACCAACAATAACCTTGGATCTGGCAGTACAGGAAATCGTGTAGGATGCACCTACAAAGAATTCACTGCCTGCAAACCTTTGGAATTTGATGGAACCGAAGGACCGATCGGATTGAAACGGTGGACCGAGAAGGTCGAATCGGTGTTTGCCATAAGTAAGTGTACTGAAGAGGACAAAGTGAAGTACGCTACGCATACCTTCACAGGTTCTGCGTTAACATGGTGGAATACCTATCTAGAGCAAGTGGGATAAGATGATGCTTACGCACTACCGTGGTCAGCATTCAAGCACTTGATGAACGAGAAGTACCGTCCCAGAACCGAGGTCAATAAGCTCAAGACAGAACTTAGAGGGTTACGAACCCAAGGATTTGATATTACCACGTACGAAAGACGATTCACAGAATTGTGCCTATTGTGTCCGGGAGCATTCGAAGATGAGGAAGAGAAGATCGACGCGTTTGTGAAAGGATTACCGGAAAGAATCCAAGAAGATATAAGTTCACACGAGCCCGCCTCCATACAACAGGCATGTAGAATGGCTCACAAACTAGTGAACCAGATTGAAGAAAGAATTAAAGAACAGACTGCTGAAGAGGCCAATGTGAAGCAAGTCAAAAGAAAGTGGGAGGAAAACGGTGATAAGAATCACCAATACAACAACAACAGCAATTACAACAATAATCGCAACAGTTATCCCAACAATCGCAACATCAATCGCAACTACAACAAACGGCCCAACAACAACAACAACAACATCAACTACAACAATCATCTCAACAACAATAATAACCGCAACAACAACAACAACAATCAGAAGCAGCTATGCCAAAGGTGTGAAAAGTATCACTCGGGGTTCTGCACCAAATTTTGCAACAAGTGTAAAAGAAATGATCATAGCGCGGCGAAGTGTGAGGTCTACGGACCAGGGGTTAATAGAACGAAAGGAACAAATGGTATCGGAACGAGTAATGGCGGAGCAAGTAGTGTCGGAGCAAGTTATGCCAATGTAGTTTGTTATAAATGTGGAAAACCGGGCCACATTATTAGAAATTGCCCGAACCAGGAGAACACGAATGGACAAGGCCGCGGAAGAGTTTTCAATATTAATGCGGCAGAGGCACAGGAAGACCCGGAGCTTGTTACGGGTACGTTTCTTATTGACAATAAATCTGCTTACGTTTTATTTGATTCGGGTGCGGATAGAAGCTATATGAGTAGAGATTTTTGTGCTAAATTAAGTTGTCCATTGACGCCTTTGGATAGTAAATTTTTACTCGAATTAGCAAATGGTAAATTAATTTCAGCAGATAATATATGTCGGAATCGAGAAATTAAACTGGTTAGCGAAACATTTAAGTTTGATTTGATACCAGTAGAGTTAGGGAGTTTTGATGTGATAATCGGTATGGACTGGTTGAAAGAAGTGAAATCAGAGATCGTTTGTTACAAAAATGCAATTCGCATTATACGAGAAAAAGGAAAACCCTTAATGGTGTACGGAGAAAAGGGCAACACGAAGCTACATCTTATTAGTAATTTGAAGGCACAAAAACTAATAAGAAAAGGTTGCCATGCTGTTCTAGCACACGTCGAGAAAGTACAAACTGAAGAAAAGAGCATCAATGATGTTCCCATTGCAAAAGAATTTCCTGATGGATTTCCGAAAGAATTACCCGAATTACCCCCACATCGATCCGTTGAATTTCAAATAGATCTTGTACCAGGAGCTGCACCAATAGCTCATGCTCCTTACAGACTCGCACCCAGCGAGATGAAAGAACTGCAAAGCCAATTACAAGAACTTTTAGAGCGTGGTTTCATTCGACCAAGCACATCACCGTGGGGAGCTCCTGTTTTGTTTGTCAAGAAGAAAGATGGTACATTCAGGTTGTGTATCGACTACCGAGAGTTGAACAAACTTACCATCAAGAACCGCTACCCACTACCGAGAATCGACTACTTATTTGATCAACTACAAGGCTCGTCTGTTTATTCAAAGATTGACTTGAAATGTCCCGTTCTTAATGATTAAAAACGTTCCATATTAATTGATTTCGTTGCGAGGTTTTGACCTCTATATGAGACGTTTTTCAAAGACTGCATTCCTTTTTAAAACAAACCATAACCTTTATTTCATAAATAAAGGTTTAAAAAGCTTTACGTAGATTATCAAATAATGATAATCTAAAATATCCTGTTTACACACGACCATTACATAATGGTTTACAATACAAATATGTTACATCGAAATCAGTTTCTTGAATGCAGTTTTTACACAATATCATACAAACATGGACTCCAAATCTTGTCCTTATTTTAGTATGCAACAGCGGAAGCTCTTAATATTCACCTGAGAATAAATATGCTTTAAACGTTAATAAAAATGTTGGTGAGTTATAGGTTTAACCTATATATATCAAATCGTAACAATAGACCACAAGATTTCATATTTCAATACACATCCCATACATAGAGATAAAAATCATTCATATGGTGAACACCTGGTAACCGACAATAACAAGATGCATATATAAGAATATCCCCATCATTCCGGGACACCCTTCGGATATGATATAAATTTCGAAGTACTAAAGCATCCGGTACTTTGGATGGGGTTTGTTAGGCCCAATAGATCTATCTTTAGGATTCGCGTCAATTAGGGTGTCTGTTCCCTAATTCTTAGATTACCAGACTTAATAAAAAAGGGCATATTCGATTTCGATAATTCAACCATAGAATGTAGTTTCACGTACTTGTGTCTATTTTGTAAATCATTTATAAAACCTGCATGTATTCTCATCCCAAAAATATTAGATTTTAAAAGTGGGACTATAACTCACTTTCACTTATTTTTACTTCGTCGGGAAGTAAGACTTGGCCACTATTGATTCACGAACCTATAACAATATATACATATATATTAAAGTATGTTCAAAATATATTTACAACACTTTTAATATATTTTGATGTTTTAAGTTTATTAAGTCAGCTGTCCTCGTTAGTAACCTATAACTAGTTGTCCACAGTTAGATGTACAGAAATAAATCGATAAATATTATCTTGAATCAATCCACGACCCAGTGTATACGTATCTCAGTATTGATCACAACTCAAACTATATATATTTTGGAATCAACCTCAACCCTGTATAGCTAACTCCAACATTCACATATAGAGTGTCTATGGTTGTTCCGAAATATATATAGATGTGTCGACATGATAGGTCGAAACATTGTATACGTGTCTATGGTATCTCAAGATTACATAATATACAATACAAGTTGATTAAGTTATGGTTGGAATAGATTTGTTACCAATTTTCACGTAGCTAAAATGAGAAAAATTATCCAATCTTGTTTTACCCATAACTTCTTCATTTTAAATCCGTTTTGAGTGAATCAAATTGCTATGGTTTCATATTGAACTATATTTTATGAATCTAAACAGAAAAGTATAGGTTTATAGTCGGAAAAATAAGTTACAAGTCGTTTTTGTAAAGGTAGTCATTTCAGTCGAAAGAACGACGTCTAGATGACCATTTTAGAAAACATACTTCCACTTTGAGTTTAACCATAATTTTTGGATATAGTTTCATGTTCATAATAAAAATCATTTTCTCAGAATAACAACTTTTAAATCAAAGTTTATCATAGTTTTTAATTAACTAACCCAAAACAGCCCGCGGTGTTACTACGACGGCGTAAATCCGGTTTTACGGTGTTTTTCGTGTTTCCAGGTTTTAAATCATTAAGTTAGCATATAATATAGATATAGAACATGTGTTTAGTTGATTTTAAAAGTCAAGTTAGAAGGATTAACTTTTTTTTGCGAACAAGTTTAGAATTAACTAAACTATGTTCTAGTGATTATAAGTTTAAACCTTCGAATAAGATAGCTTTATATGTATGAATTGAATGATGTTATGAACATCATTACTACCTTAAGTTCCTTAGATAAACCTACTGGAAAAGAGAAAAATGGATCTAGCTTCAATGGATCCTTGGATGGCTCGAAGTTCTTGAAGCAGAATCATGACACGAAAACAAGTTCAAGTAAGATCATCACTTGAAATAAGATTGTTATAGTTATAGAAATTGAACCAAAGTTTGAATATGATTATTACCTTGTATTAGAATGATAACCTACTGTAAGAAACAAAGATTTCTTGAGGTTGGATGATCACCTTACAAGATTGGAAGTGAGCTAGCAAACTTGAAAGTATTCTTGATTTTATGAAACTAGAACTTTTGGAATTTATGAAGAACACTTAGAACTTGAAGATAGAACTTGAGAGAGATCAATTAGATGAAGAAAATTGAAGAATGAAAGTGTTTTTAGGTGTTTTTTGGTCGTTGGTGTATGGATTAGATATAAAGGATATGTAATTTTGTTTTCATGTAAATAAGTCATGAATGATTACTCATATTTTTGTAATTTTATGAGATATTTCATGCTAGTTGTCAAATGATGGTTCCCACATGTGTTAGGTGACTCACATGGGCTGCTAAGAGCTGATCATTGGAGTGTATATACCAATAGTACATACATCTAAAAGCTGTGTATTGTACGAGTACGAATACGGGTGCATACGAGTAGAATTGTTGATGAAACTGAACGAGGATGTAATTGTAAGCATTTTTGTTAAGTAGAAGTATTTTGATAAGTGTATTAAAGTCTTTCAAAAGTGTATAAATACATATTAAAACACTACATGTATATACATTTTAACTGAGTCGTTAAGTCATCGTTAGTCGTTACATGTAAGTGTTGTTTTGAAACCTTTAGGTTAACGATCTTGTTAAATGTTGTTAACCCAATGTTTATAATATCAAATGAGATTTTAAATTATTATATTATCTTGATATTATCATGTATGAATATCTCTTAATATGATATATATATATTAAATGTCTTTACAACGATAATCGTTACATATATGTCTCGTTTAAAAATCATTAAGTTAGTAGTCTTGTTTTTACATATGTAGTTCATTGTTAATATACTTTATGATATGTTTTATTATCATAGTATCATGTTAACTATATATATATATATCTATATATATGTCATCATATAGTTTTTACAAGTTTTAACGTTCGTGAATCACCGATCAACTTGGGTGGTCAATTGTCTATATGAAACATATTTCAATTAATCAAGTCTTAACAAGTTTGATTGCTTAACATGTTGGAAACATTTAATCATGTAAATATCAATCTCAATTAATATATATAAACATGGAAAAGTTCGGGTCACTACAGTACCTACCCGTTAAATAAATTTCGTCCCGAAATTTTAAGCTGTTGAAGGTGTTGACGAATCTTCTGGAAATAGATGCGGGTATTTCTTCTTCATCTGATCTTCACGCTCCCAGGTGAACTCGGGTCCTCTACGAGCATTCCATCGAACCTTAACAATTGGTATCTTGTTTTGCTTAAGTCTTTTAACCTCACGATCCATTATTTCGACGGGTTCTTCGATGAATTGAAGTTTTTCGTTGATTTGGATTTCATCTAACGGAATAGTGAGATCTTCTTTAGCAAAACATTTCTTTAAATTCGAGACGTGGAAAGTGTTATGTACAGCCGCGATTTGTTGAGGTAACTCTAGTCGGTAAGCTACTGGTCCGACACGATCAATAATCTTGAATGGTCCAATATACCTTGGATTTAATTTCCCTCGTTTACCAAATCGAACAACGCCTTTCCAAGGTGCAACTTTAAGCATGACCATCTCTCCAATTTCAAATTCTATATCTTTTCTTTTAATGTCAGCGTAGCTCTTTTGTCGACTTTGGGCGGTTTTCAACCGTTGTTGAATTTGGATGATCTTCTCGGTAGTTTCTTGTATAATCTCCGGACCCATAATCTGTCTATCCCCCACTTCACTCCAACAAATCGGAGACCTGCACTTTCTACCATAAAGTGCTTCAAACGGCGCCATCTCAATGCTTGAATGGTAGCTGTTGTTGTATGAAAATTCTGCTAACGGTAGATGTCGATCCCAACTGTTTCCGAAATCAATAACACATGCTCGTAGCATGTCTTCAAGCGTTTGTATCGTCCTTTCGCTCTGCCCATCAGTTTGTGGATGATAGGCAGTACTCATGTCTAGACGAGTTCCTAATGCTTGCTGTAATGTCTGCCAGAATCTTGAAATAAATCTGCCATCCCTATCAGAGATAATAGAGATTGGTATTCCATGTCTGGAGACGACTTCCTTCAAATACAGTCGTGCTAACTTCTCCATCTTGTCATCTTCTCTTATTGGTAGGAAGTGTGCTGATTTGGTGAGACGATCAACTATTACCCAAATAGTATCAAAACCACTTGCAGTCCTTGGCAATTTAGTGATGAAATCCATGGTAATGTTTTCCCATTTCCATTCCGGGATTTCGGGTTGTTGAAGTAGACCTAATGGTTTCTGATGCTCAGCTTTGACCTTAGAACATGTCAAACATTCTCCTACGTATTTAGCAACATCGGCTTTCATACCCGGCCACCAAAAATGTTTCTTGAGATCCTTGTACATCTTCCCTGTTCCAGGATGTATTGAGTATCTGGTTTTATGAGCTTCTCTAAGTACCATTTCTCTCATATCTCCAAATTTTGGTACCCAAATCCTTTCAGCCCTATACCGGGTTCCGTCTTCCCGAATATTAAGATGCTTCTCCGATCCTTTGGGTATTTCATCCTTTAAATTTCCCTCTTTTAAAACTCCTTGTTGCGCCTCCTTTATTTGAGTAGTAATGTTATTATGAATCATTATATTCATAGATTTTACTCGAATGGGTTCTCTGTCCTTCCTGCTCAAGGCATCGGCTACCACATTTGCCTTCCCCGGGTGGTAACGAATCTCAAAGTCGTAATCATTCAATAATTCAATCCACCTACGCTGCCTCATATTCAGTTGTTTCTGATTAAATATGTGTTGAAGACTTTTGTGGTCGGTATATATAATACTTTTGACCCCATATAAGTAGTGCCTCCAAGTCTTTAATGCAAAAACAATCGCGCCTAATTCCAAATCATGCGTCGTATAATTTTGTTCGTGAATCTTCAATTGTCTAGACGCATAAGCAATCACCTTCGTTCGTTGCATTAATACACAACCGAGACCTTGCTTTGATGCATCACAATAAATCACAAAATTATCATTCCCTTCAGGCAATGACAATATAGGTGCCGTAGTTAGCTTTTTCTTCAATAACTGAAACGCTTTCTCTTGTTCATCATTCCATTCAAATTTCTTCCCTTTATGCATTAATGCAGTCAAGGGTTTTGCTATTCTGGAAAAGTCTTGGATGAACCTTCTGTAGTAACCAGCTAGTCCTAAAAACTGGCGTATGTGTTTCGGAGTTTTCGGGGTTTTCCACTTTTCAACAGTTTCTATCTTTGCCGGATCCACCTTAATACCTTCTTTGTTCACTATGTGACCGAGGAATTGAACTTCTTCCAACCAAAATGCACACTTTGAAAACTTAGCGTACAATTCTTCCTTCCTCAATACTTCTAACACCTTTCTCAAATGTTCACCGTGTTCTTGGTCATTCTTTGAGTAAATAAGTATGTCATCAATGAAAACAATGACAAACTTGTCAAGGTATGGTCCACACACTCGGTTCATAAGGTCCATGAACACAGCTGGTGCATTAGTTAAACCAAACGGCATGACCATAAACTCGTAATGACCGTAACGTGTTCTGAAAGCAGTCTTTGGAATATCATCTTCTTTCACCCGCATTTGATGATACCCGGCACGTAAGTCAATCTTTGAATAAACAGACGAGCCTTGTAGTTGATCAAATAAGTCGTCGATTCTCGGTAGTGGGTAGCGGTTCTTGATGGTAAGTTTGTTCAACTCTCGGTAGTCGATACACAACCTGAATGTACCATCTTTCTTCTTGACAAACAAAACAGGAGCTCCCCACGGTGATGTGCTTGGTCGAATGAAACCACGCTCTAAAAGTTCTTGTAATTGGCTTTGCAGTTCTTTCATCTCGCTGGGTGCAAGTCTGTAAGGAGCACGAGCTATTGGTGCAGCTCCTGGTACAAGATCTATTTGAAATTCAACGGATCGATGTGGGGGTAATCCCGGTAATTCTTTCGGAAATACATCGGGAAATTCTTTTGCAATGGGAACATCATTGATGCTCTTTTCTTCAGTTTGTACTTTCTCGACGTGTGCTAGAACAGCATAGCAACCTTTTCTTATTAGTTTTTGTGCCTTCAAATTACTAATAAGATGTAGCTTCGTGTTGCCCTTTTCTCCGTACACCATTAAGGGTTTTCCTTTTTCTCGTATAATGCGAATTGCATTTTTGTAACAAACGATCTCCGCTTTCACTTCTTTCAACCAGTCCATACCGATTATCACATCAAAACTCCCTAACTCTACTGGTATCAAATCAATCTTAAATGTTTCGCTAACCAGTTTAATTTCTCGATTCCGACATATATTATCTGCTGAAATTAATTTACCATTTGCTAATTCGAGTAAAAATTTACTATCCAAAGGCGTCAATGGACAACTTAATTTAGCACAAAAATCTCTACTCATATAGCTTCTATCCGCACCCGAATCAAATAAAACGTAAGCAGATTTATTGTCAATAAGAAACGTACTCGTAACAAGCTCCGGGTCTTCCTGTGCCTCTACCGCATTAATATTGAAAACTCTTCCACGGCCTTGTCCATTCGTGTTCTCTTGGTTCGGGAAATTTCTAATAATGTGGCCTGGTTTTCCACATTTATAACAAACTACATTGGCATAACTTGCTCCGACACTACTTGCTCCGCCATTACTCGTTCCGACACCATTTGTTCCTTTCGTTCTATTAACCCCTGGTCCGTAGACCTCACACTTCGCCGCGCTATGACCATTTCTTTTACACTTGTTGCAAAATTTGGTGCAGAACCCCGAGTGATTCTTTTCACACCTTTGGCATAGCTGCTTCTGATTGTTGTTGTTGTTGCGGTTATTATTGTTGTTGGGATGATTGTTGTAGTTGATGTTGTTTTTGTTGTTGTTGTTGGGCCGTTTGTTGTAGTTGCGATTGATGTTGCGATTGTTGGGATAATTGTTGCGATTATTGTTGTAATTGCTGTTGTTGTTGTATTGGTGATTCTTATCACCGTTTTCCTCCCACTTTCTTTTGACTTGCTTCACATTGGCCTCTTCAGCAGTCTGTTCTTTAATTCTTTCTTCAATCTGGTTCACTAGTTTGTGAGCCATTCTACATGCCTATTGTATGGAGGCGGGCTCGTGTGAACTTATATCTTCTTGGATTCTTTCCGGTAATCCTTTCACAAACGCGTCGATCTTCTCTTCCTCATCTTCGAATGCTCCCGGACACAATAGGCACAATTCTGTGAATCGTCTTTCGTACGTGGTAATATCAAATCCTTGGGTTCGTAACCCTCTAAGTTCTGTCTTGAGCTTATTGACCTCGGTTCTGGGACGGTACTTCTCGTTCATCAAGTGCTTGAATGCTGACCACGGTAGTGCGTACGCATCATCTTGTCCCACTTGCTCTAGATAGGTATTCCACCATGTTAACGCAGAACCTGTGAAGGTATGCGTAGCGTACTTCACTTTGTCCTCTTCAGTACACTTACTTATGGCAAACACCGATTCAACCTTCTCGGTCCACCGTTTCAATCCGATCGGTCCTTCGGTTCCATCAAATTCCAAAGGTTTGCAGGCAGTGAATTCTTTGTAGGTGCATCCTACACGATTTCCTGTACTGCTAGATCCAAGGTTATTGTTGGTATGTAGCGCAGCCTGTACTGCGGCTATGTTTGAAGCTAGAAAAGTACGGAATTCCTCTTCATTCATATTCACGGTGTGTCGAGTAGTCGGTGCCATTTCCTTCAAAATAGTTAAATGGAACAAGTTAATCATACAGAATATTAAGAGTAGTTAATAGTATTTCGTAGCATAATATGAACTCATTTATAAAAGCTTTTTCTTCATATTAGCGTTTTATAAGTTTAAATTCGGGTAGTACCTACCCGTTAAGTTCATACTTAGTAGCTAATATACAATTCAACTACTACAATTCTATATGAAAAACTGATTATAATAATATATCGCGTTCAAACTTTTATACAATATTTTACAAACTTACAATACCGCTTATTTTACATAAAGCATGAAATATAGCACACAATAACTTTGATACAAGATAGTTGTGAAGACAATTCTAGCTAGTACACAAGTCGTTCAGCAAAGGCAATAAAGACACGTAATTCATACGTCCAGAAACAAGTCATGCATTCTGGTTTTACTAGGACTACTTCCCATCCTTGGTCTTGTGCAACATAACCGTTATGGCCGTTGATAAGACAGCGTGTTGTAACGTCATCAAAGGGACGAGGGTTACGTAATGTCCAACAGTCCCGTAATAATCTAAAAACCTCATTTCTTACCCCAATTACCGACTCCGTCACTTGTGGAAAAGTTTTGTTTAATAGTTGTAGCCCGATGTTCTTGTTCTCACTTTGGTGAGAAGCGAACATTACTAATCTGTAAGCATAACATGCTTCTTTATGTTGCATGTTAGCCGCTTTTTCTAAATCACGAAGTCCAATATTCGGATATATTGAGTCAAAATAATTTCTTAACCCGTTGCGTAAAATAGCATTTGGGTTCCCCGCAATATATGCGTCAAAGTAAACACATCGTAACTTATGGGTTTCCCAATGTGATATCCCCCATCTTTCAAACGAAAGTCTCTTATAAACCAAGACATTCTTGGAACGTTCTTCGAATGTCTTACAAACTGATCTCGCCTTAAATAGTTGTGCCGAAGAATTCTGGCCGACTCTAGACAAGATTTCATCAATCATGTCTCCGGGTAGGTCTCTTAAAATATTGGGTTGTCTATCCATTTTGTGTTTTTAAACTGTAAAATAGACAAGAGTTAGATTCATAAAAAAAATACTTATTAATACAAGCAATTTTTACATATATCATAAAGCATAAGAACACTATATTACATATATTACACCACACGAATACAACTATCTTATTCCGACTCGCTCGTTTCTTCTTCTTCAGTTTTGGTTCGTTTTGCCAAGTTTCTAGGGATATATGATGTTCCCCTAATACGAGCCGTCGTTGTCCACATTGGTTTAGAAAAACCTGGTGGTTTAGAGGTTCCCGGGTCATTGTTACAACTTAAGGACTTCGGGGTTTGACGATACATATAAAGTTCATCGGGGTTGGAATTAGATTTCTCTATTTTTATGCCCTTTCCCTTATTATTTTCTTTTGCCTTTTTAAATTCAGTTGGGGTAATTTCTATAACATCATCGGAATTCTCGTCGGAATCCGATTCATTGGAGAATTGGTAATCCTCCCAATATTTTGCTTCCTTGACGGAAACACCATTGACCATAATTAACTTTGGTCGGTTGGTTGAGGATTTTCTTTTACTTAACCGTTTTATTATTTCTCCCACCGGTTCTATTTCTTCATCCGGTTCCGATTCTTCTTCCGGTTCCGATTCTTCTTCCGGTTCCGACTCTTCTTCCGGTTCTTCTTCGGGAACTTGTGAATCAGTCCACAAATCATTCCAATTTACATTTGACTCTTCATTATTATTAGGTGAGTCAATGGAACTTGTTCTAGAGGTAGACATCTATCACATAATATCAAACACGTTAAGAGATTAATATATCACATAATATTCATATGTTAAAAATATATAGTTTCCAACAAAAATGTTAAGCAATCATTTTTAAAGAAAACACGGTCGAAGTCCAGACTCACTAATGCATCCTAACAAACTCGATAAGACACACTAATGCAAATTTTCTGGTTCTCTAAGACCAACGCTCGGATACCAACTGAAATGTCCCGTTCTTATTGATTAAAAACGTTCCATATTAATTGATTTCGTTGCGAGGTTTTGACCTCTATATGAGACGTTTTTCAAAGACTGCATTCCTTTTTAAAACAAACCATAACCTTTATTTCATAAATAAAGGTTTAAAAAGCTTTACGTAGATTATCAAATAATGATAATCTAAAATATCCTGTTTACACACGACCATTACATAATGGTTTACAATACAAATATGTTACATCGAAATCAGTTTCTTGAATGCAGTTTTTACACAATATCATACAAACATGGACTCCAAATCTTGTCCTTATTTTAGTATGCAACAGCGGAAGCTCTTAATATTCACCTGAGAATAAATATGCTTTAAACGTCAACAAAAATGTTGGTGAGTTATAGGTTTAACCTATATATATATCAAATCGTAACAATAGACCACAAGATTTCATATTTCAATACACATCCCATACATAGAGATAAAAATCATTCATATGGTGAACACCTGGTAACCGACAATAACAAGATGCATATATAAGAATATCCCCATCATTCCGGGACACCCTTCGGATATGATATAAATTTCGAAGTACTAAAGCATCCGGTACTTTGGATGGGGTTTGTTAGGCCCAATAGATCTATCTTTAGGATTCGCGTCAATTAGGGTGTCTGTTCCCTAATTCTTAGATTACCAGACTTAATAAAAAAGGGCATATTCGATTTCGATAATTCAACCATAGAATGTAGTTTCACGTACTTGTGTCTATTTTGTAAATCATTTATAAAACCTGCATGTATTCTCATCCCAAAAATATTAGATTTTAAAAGTGGGACTATAACTCACTTTCACATATTTTTACTTCGTCGGGAAGTAAGACTTGGCCACTGTTGATTCACGAACCTATAACAATATATACATATATATTAAAGTATGTTCAAAATATATTTACAACACTTTTAATATATTTTGATGTTTTAAGTTTATTAAGTCAGCTGTCCTCGTTAGTAACCTATAACTAGTTGTCCACAGTTAGATGTACAGAAATAAATCGATAAATATTATCTTGAATCAATCCACGACCCAGTGTATACGTATCTCAGTATTGATCACAACTCAAACTATATATATTTTGGAATCAACCTCAACCCTGTATAGCTAACTCCAACATTCACATATAGAGTGTCTATGGTTGTTCCGAAATATATATAGATGTGTCGACATGATAGGTCGAAACATTGTATACGTGTCTATGGTATCTCAAGATTACATAATATACAATACAAGTTGATTAAGTTATGGTTGGAATAGATTTGTTACCAATTTTCACGTAGCTAAAATGAGAAAAATTATCCAATCTTGTTTTACCCATAACTTCTTCATTTTAAATCCGTTTTGAGTGAATCAAATTGCTATGGTTTCATATTGAACTCTATTTTATGAATCTAAACAGAAAAAGTATAGGTTTATAGTCGGAAAAATAAGTTACAAGTCGTTTTTGTAAAGGTAGTCATTTCAGTCGAAAGAACGACGTCTAGATGACCATTTTAGAAAACATACTTCCACTTTGAGTTTAACCATAATTTTTGGATATAGTTTCATGTTCATAATAAAAATCATTTTCTCAGAATAACAACTTTTAAATCAAAGTTTATCATAGTTTTTAATTAACTAACCCAAAACAGCCCGCGGTGTTACTACGACGGCGTAAATCCGGTTTTACGGTGTTTTTCGTGTTTCCAGGTTTTAAATCATTAAGTTAGCATATCATATAGATATAGAACATGTGTTTAGTTGATTTTAAAAGTCAAGTTAGAAGGATTAACTTTTGTTTGCGAACAAGTTTAGAATTAACTAAACTATGTTCTAGTGATTACAAGTTTAAACCTTCGAATAAGATAGCTTTATATGTATGAATCGAATGATGTTATGAACATCATTACTACCTTAATTTCCTTGGATAAACCTACTGGAAAAGAGAAAAATGGATCTAGCTTCAATGGATCCTTGGATGGCTCGAAGTTCTTGAAGCAGAATCATGACACGAAAACAAGTTCAAGTAAGATCATCACTTGAAATAAGATTGTTATAGTTATAGAAATTGAACCAAAGTTTGAATATGATTATTACCTTGTATTAGAATGATAACCTACTGTAAGAAACAAAGATTTCTTGAGGTTGGATGATCACCTTACAAGATTGGAAGTGAGCTAGCAAACTTGAAAGTATTCTTGATTTTATGAAACTAGAACTTTTGGAATTTATGAAGAACACTTAGAACTTGAAGATAGAACTTGAGAGAGATCAATTAGATGAAGAAAATTGAAGAATGAAAGTGTTTTTAGGTGTTTTTGGTCGTTGGTGTATGGATTAGATATAAAGGATATGTAATTTTGTTTTCATGTAAATAAGTCATGAATGATTACTCATATTTTTGTAATTTTATGAGATATTTCATGCTAGTTGTCAAATGATGGTTCCCACATGTGTTAGGTGACTCACATGGGCTGCTAAGAGCTAATCATTGGAGTGTATATACCAATAGTACATACATCTAAAAGCTGTGTATTGTACGAGTACGAATACGGGTGCATACGAGTAGAATTGTTGATGAAACTGAACGAGGATGTAATTGTAAGCATTTTTGTTAAGTAGAAGTATTTTGATAAGTGTATTGAAGTCTTTCAAAAGTGTATAAATACATATTAAAACACTACATGTATATACATTTTAACTGAGTCGTTAAGTCATCGTTAGTCGTTACATGTAAGTGTTGTTTTGAAACCTTTAGGTTAACGATCTTGTTAAATGTTGTTAACCCAATGTTTATAATATCAAATGAGATTTTAAATTATTATATTATCATGATATTATCATGTATGAATATCTCTTAATATGATATATATATATTAAATGTCTTTACAACGATAATCGTTACATATATGTCTCGTTTAAAAATCATTAAGTTAGTAGTCTTGTTTTTACATATGTAGTTCATTGTTAATATACTTTATGATATGTTTTCTTATCATAGTATCATGTTAACTATATATATATATATCCATATATATGCCATCATATAGTTTTTACAAGTTTTAACATTCGTGAATCACCGATCAACTTGGGTGGTCAATTGTCTATATGAAACATATTTCAATTAATCAAGTCTTAACAAGTTTGATTGCTTAACATGTTGGAAACATTTAATCATGTAAATATCAATCTCAATTAATATATATAAACATGGAAAAGTTCGGGTCACTACATGACTTACGTTCCGGGTATCATCAAATGCGGGTGAAAGAAGATGATATTCCAAAGACTGCTTTCAGAACACGTTACGGTCATTACGAGTTTATGGTCATGCCGTTTGGTTTAACTAATGCACCAGCTGTGTTCATGGACCTTATGAACCGAGTGTGTGGACCATACCTTGACAAGTTTGTCATTGTTTTCATTGATGACATACTTATTTACTCAAAGAATGACCAAGAACACGGTGAACATTTGAGAAAGGTGTTAGAAGTATTGAGGAAGGAAGAATTGTACGCTAAGTTTTCAAAGTGTGCATTTTGGTTGGAAGAATTTCAATTCCTCGGTCACATAGTGAACAAAGAAGGTATTAAGGTGGATCCGGCAAAGATAGAAACTGTTGAAAAGTGGGAAACCCCGAAAACTCCGAAACACATACGCCAGTTTTTAGAACTAGCTGGTTACTACAGAAGGTTCATCCAAGACTTTTCCAGAATAGCAAAACCCTTGACTGCATTAACGCATAAAGGGAAGAAATTTGAATGGAATGATGAACAAGAGAAAGCGTTTCAGTTATTGAAGAAAAAGCTAACTACGACACCTATATTGTCATTGCCTGAAGGGAATGATGATTTTGTGATTTATTGTGACGCATCAAAGCAAGGTCTCGGTTGTGTATTAATGCAACGAACGAAGGTGATTGCTTATGCGTCTAGACAATTGAAGATTCACGAACAAAATTATACGACGCATGATTTGGAATTAGGTGCGGTTGTTTTTGCATTAAAGACTTGGAGGCACTACTTATATGGGGTCAAAAGTATTATATATACCGAATATGAGGCAGCGTAGGTGGATTGAATTATTGAATGATTACGACTTTGAGATTCGTTACCACCCGGGGAAGGCAAATGTGGTAGCCGATGCCTTAAGCAGGAAGGACAGAGAACCCATTCGAGTAAAATCTATGAATATAATGATTCATAATAACCTTACTACTCAAATAAAGGAGGCGCAACAAGGAGTTTTAAAAGAGGGAAATTTAAAGGATGAAATACCCAAAGGATCGGAGAAGCATCTTAATATTCGGGAAGACGGAACCCGGTATAGGGCTGAAAGGATTTGGGTACCAAAATTTGGAGATATGAGAGAAATGGTACTTAGAGAAGCTCATAAAACCAGATACTCAATACATCCTGGAACGGGGAAGATGTACAAGGATCTCAAGAAACATTTTTGGTGGCCGGGTATGAAAGCCGATGTTGCTAAATACGTAGGAGAATGTTTGATGTGTTCTAAGGTCAAAGCTGTGCATCAGAAACCATCAGGTCTGCTTCAACAACCCGAAATCCCGGAATGGAAATGGGAAAACATTACCATGGATTTCATCACTAAATTGCCAAGGACTGCAAGTGGTTTTGATACTATTTGGGTAATAGTTGATCGTCTCACCAAATCAGCACATTTCCTGCCAATAAGAGAAGATGACAAGATGGAGAAGTTAGCACGACTGTATTTGAAGGAAGTCATCTCTAGACATGGAATACCAATCTCTATTATCTCTGATAGGGATGGCAGATTTATTTCAAGATTCTGGCAGACATTACAGCAAGCATTAGGAACTCGTCTAGACATGAGTACTGCCTATCATCCACAAACTGATGGGCAGAGCGAAAGGACGATGCAAACGCTTGAAGACATGCTACGAGCATGTGTTATTGATTTCGGAAACAGTTGGGATCGACATCTACCGTTAGCAGAATTTTCCTACAACAACAGCTACCATTCAAGCATTGAGATGGCGCTGTTTGAAGCACTTTATGGTAGAAAGTGCAGGTCTCCGATTTGTTGGAGTGAAGTGGGGGATAGACAAATTACGGGTCCGGAGATTATACAAGAAACTACCGAGAAGATCATCCAAATTCAACAACGGTTGAAAACCGCCCAAAGTCGACAAAAGAGCTACGCTGACATTAAAAGAAAAGATATAGAATTTGAAATTGGAGAGATGGTCATGCTTAAAGTAGCACCTTGGAAAGGATTTGTTCGATTTAGTAAACGAGGGAAATTAAATCCAAGGTATATTGGACCATTCAAGATTATTGATCGTGTCGGACCAGTAGCTTACCGACTTGAGTTACCGCAACAACTCGCGGCTGTACATAACACTTTCCACGTCTCGAATTTGAAGAAATGTTTTGCTAAAGAAGATCTCACTATTCCGTTAGATGAAATCCAAATCAACGAAAAACTTCAATTCATCGAAGAACCCGTCGAAATAATGGATCGTGAGGTTAAAAGACTTAAGCAAAACAAGATACCAATTGTTAAGGTTCGATGGAATGCTCGTAGAGGACCCGAGTTCACCTGGGAGCGTGAAGATCAGATGAAGAAGAAATACCCGCATCTATTTCCAGAAGATTCGTCAACACCTTCAACAGCTTAAAATTTCGGGACGAAATTTATTTAACGGATAGGTACTGTAGTGACCCGAACTTTTCCATGTTTATATATATTAATTGAGATTGATATTTACATGATTAAATGTTTCCAACATGTTAAGCAATCAAACTTCTTAAGACTTGATTAATTGAAATATGTTTCATATAGACAATTGACCACCCAAGTTGACCGGTGATTCACGAACGTTAAAACTTGTAAAAACTATATGATGACATATATATGGTTATATATATAGTTAACATGATATTATGATAAGTAAACATATCATTAAGTATATTAACAATGAACTACATATGTAAAAACAAGACTACTAACTTAATGATTTTGAAACGAGACATATATGTAACGATTATCGTTGTAACGACATTTAATGTATATATATCATATTAAGAGATATTTGTACATCATAATATCATGATAATATAATAATTTAAAATCTCTTTTGATATTATAAACATTGGGTTAACAACATTTAACAAGATCGTTAACCTAAAGGTTTCAAAACAACATTTACATGTAACGACTAACGATGACTTAACGACTCAGTTAAAATGTATATACATGTAGTGTTTTAATATGTATTCATACACTTTTTAAAGACTTCAAGACACTTATCAAAATACTTCTACTTAACAAAAATGCTTACAATTACATCCTCGTTCAGTTTCATCAACAATTCTACTCGTATGCACCCGTATTCGTACTCGTGCAATACACAGCTTTTAGATGTATGTACTATTGGTATATACACTCCAATGATCAGCTCTTAGCAGCCCATGTGAGTCACCTAACACATGTGGGAACCATCATTTGGCAACTAGCATGAAATATCTCATAAAATTACAAAAATATGAGTAATCATTCATGACTTATTTACATGAAAACAAAATTACATATCCTTTATATCTAATCCATACACCAACGACCAAAAACACCTACAAACACTTTCATTATTCAATTTTCTTCATCTAATTGATCTCTCTCAAGTTCTATCTTCAAGTTCTAAGTGTTCTTCATAAATTCCAAAAGTTCTAGTTTCATAAAATCAAGAATACTTTCAAGTTTGCTAGCTCACATCTAATCTTGTAAGGTGATCATCCAACCTCAAGAAATCTTTGTTTCTTACAGTAGGTTATCATTCTAATACAAGGTAATAATCATATTCAAACTTTGGTTCAATTTCTATAACTATAACAATCTTATTTCAAGTGATGATCTTACTTGAACTTGTTTTCGTGTCATGATTTTGCTTCAAGAACTTCGAGCCATCCAAGGATCCATTGAAGCTAGATCCATTTTTCTCTTTTCCAGTAGGTTTATCCAAGGAACTTAAGGTAGTAATGATGTTCATAACATCATTCGATTCATACATATAAAGCTATCTTATTCGAAGGTTTAAACTTGTAATCACTAGAACATAGTTTAGTTAATTCTAAACTTGTTCGCAAAAAAAAGTTAATCCTTCTAACTTGACTTTTAAAATCAACTAAAAACATGTTCTATATCTATATGATATGCTAACTTAATGATTTAAAACCTGGAAACACGAAAAACACCGTAAAACCGGATTTACGCCGTCGTAGTAACACCGCGGGCTGTTTTGGGTTAGTTAATTAAAAACTATGATAAACTTTGATTTAAAAGTTGTTATTCTGAGAAAATGATTTTTATTATGAACATGAAACTATATCCAAAAATTATGGTTAAACTCAAAGTGGAAGTATGTTTTCTAAAATGGTCATCTAGACGTCGTTCTTTCGACTGAAATGACTACCTTTACAAAAACGACTTGTAACTTATTTTTCCGACTATAAACCTATACTTTTCTGTTTAGATTCATAAAATATAGTTCAATATGAAACCATAGCAATTTGATTCACTCAAAACGGATTTAAAATGAAGAAGTTATGGGTAAAACAAGATTGGATAATTTTTCTCATTTTAGCTACGTGAAAATTGGTAACAAATCTATTCCAACCATAACTTAATCAACTTGTATTGTATATTATGTAATCTTGAGATACCATAGACACGTATACAATGTTTCGACCTATCATGTCGACACATCTATATATATTTCGGAACAACCATAGACACTCTATATGTGAATGTTGGAGTTAGCTATACAGGGTTGAGGTTGATTCCAAAATATATATAGTTTGAGTTGTGATCAATACTGAGATACGTATACACTGGGTCGTGGATTGATTCAAGATAATATTTATCGATTTATTTCTGTACATCTAACTGTGGACAACTAGTTGTAGGTTACTAACGAGGACAGCTGACTTAATAAACATAAAACATCAAAATATATTAAAAGTGTTGTAAATATATTTTGAACATACTTTGATATATATGTATATATTGTTATAGGTTCGTGAATCAACCAATGGCCAAGTCTTACTTCCCGACGAAGTAAAAATCTGTGAAAGTGAGTTATAGTCCCACTTTTAAAATCTAATATTTTTGAGATGAGAATACATGCAGGTTTTATAAATGATTTACAAAATAGACACAAGTACGTGAAACTACATTCTATGGTTGAATTATCGAAATCGAATATGCCCCTTTTTATTAAGTCTGGTAATCTAAGAATTAGGGAAAAAACACCCTAATTGACGCGAATCCTAAAGATAGATCTATCGGGCCCAACAAGCCCCATCCAAAGTACCGGATGCTTTAGTACTTCGAAATTTATATCATATCGAAGGGTGTCCCGGAATGATGGGGATATTCTTATATATGCATCTTGTTAATGTCGGTTACCAGGTGTTCACCATATGAATGATTTTTATCTCTATGTATGGGATGTGTATTGAAATATGAAATCTTGTGGTCTATTATTATGATTTGATATATATAGGTTAAACCTATAACTCACCAACATTTTTGTTGACGTTTTAAGCATGTTTATTCTCAGGTGATTATTAAGAGCTTCCGCTGCCGCATACTTAAATAAGGACGAGATTTGGAGTCCATGCTTGTATGATATTGTGTAAAAACTGCATTCAAGAAACTTATTTTGTTGTAACATATTTGTATTGTAAACCATTATGTAATGGTCGTGTGTAAACAGGATATTTTAGATTATCATTATTTGATAATCTACGTAAAGCTTTTTAAACCTTTATTGATGAAATAAAGGTTATGGTTTGTTTTAAAATGAATGCAGTCTTTGAAAAACGTCTCATATAGAGGTCAAAACCTCGCAACGAAATCAATTAATATGGAACGTTTTTAATCAATAAGAACGAGACATTTCATGTATGATATTTTGTATACGAGATATGTGTACGGTTACTAAGATTTATGAAAAATGGTTGCGTACACGAGAAAGGTGTACTGTATTTAAAAGATATCGCATGTACATTACAGGTGGGTATAGGATTCGGGCCCATTTGTACCATGCAGGATTTAAATCTTGTGGTCTATCAAAATGATGAATTTTATTATTTTATGATAAACTTATGAACTCACCAACCTTTTGGTTGACACTTGAAAGCATGTTTATTCTCAGGTATGAAAGAAATCTTCCACTGTGCATTTGCTCATATTACATGGAGTCGTTCATGGCATATAAAGGTCCGTTCATCGCAATGGTACCAGATGTTATTGTATTCGTTCAGGAAAATTTGGACGGGGTATGACATGTGGTATCAGAGCGGTGGTCTTAGCGAACCAGGTCTTGCATTAGTGTGTCTAACTGATAGTTATTAGGATGCATTAGTGAGTCTGGACTTCGACCGTGTCTGCATGTCAAAAGTTTTGCTTATCATTTTGTGTCGAAAATTATCTTCTTATCATTTTTAGGGAATCATTTGCTTATCATCTTAAAGTCTAGACACGTCTTACTGCCTCTATTGCATAGACAGTGTATAGATAAATTCATATCTTAGCGTATATGTTATTGTTACCTTTGCCTGACAGCTTCCGTAGATTCCTCCATAACTTATGGGATTTTAGTATTATATATGCATATGTAAATTATGTATTGTAGGGTACTAATCTACATCCTATAATCTATTTCTTATCGAAAATCCTTCATCTGATCGTACGAGATGAATCCCTCAACCAGTTCGAATTCCTCGGATTCCGACAGCTATTCCGATATGGATTTTCACCTAAGCTCCGAAAGCAGCGTCACCAGAATGAATCAACCAATCATTCATCCCCAATTCATCTGATGGATTCGTAGTCGACTTAATTAATGGAAATGCGAAGAAGGCGATCCTTTCCACCAACCGAATTCATCTCTTGGCGGAGAACCTGAAGCACTTACCGGCGAACCACTTCGATACACTATATTCACTCTCATTTCCAGGATATCTCGCCATGATTATATGATATCCAAAATTCTCAACCTTATTCATTCGCTCGTTCCGACCAACAATCATCCCGGAATAATATAAGAAATCAACGAGCTTCGCGCCCGAGTTGTAGCCCTGGAAAATATGGTGCAAAATGTACCAGCTTCAACAAAATCACCGGCACCAACAGTACCACTAACATCAATACCATTACCACCAACAACCCAAGTTTCAACGTCACACGCCTCAACATCTCATTCTGTACCTCGAGTATAATCATCGTTCTACGAATCGTTCTACATAAACTATCTTCGTCCTTCATGGCAATTTTGTAATCTCTAATGTTTTAGAGATTTTGTACTCTAGTTTTAGCCGTAAATCTAATGAGTTTAATATCACATTGACTCATTAAATCCATGATTACGTCTGAAGAAAATATATATGTATATATGTTTTCATAAAGATTGTAATTAAAAATTCTTTTGTACAAACTGTTAATGGTAAAAATATTTTAACGGGTAGGTAATACTCGAGGAATATTTAGATTTCACATTAATAAGTTACACTGTACATTCTTCGAATCTAATTCAACAGTCATTTACTATCCTATTTACAATCACCGATATACGTATCTGTTCACCGCAAAATAACCATTTTCATTCAATTTCATATTTGGATTTTGACTCATCAGAATTCAACAAGTGGCATAATGAAGAAAACATTGGATAAATAAAATTTGTTAGAAACAAACAATTTAAGTATGAGAAGAATTTTGTTAAGAATCTACGCTAACTGTTCCTAGCTAACTGTTTACATTTTATGTATCGCAATTTACATTTATCGTCATTTAATTTCTGTTATTTATTTTACGCACTTTAAATATCGGGACACGTATACAAGGTTTTGACATATCATATCGACGCATCTATATATATTATTTGGAATCACCATAGACACTCTATATGCAGTAATGATTGAGTTCTCTATACAGGGTTGAGGTTGATTCTCAAATAATATATATACTTTGAGTTGTGATCGAGTCTGAGACATGTACACGGGTCACGATACGTATTAATTAATTCGAATATTATATATTAAGCTATATATGAAATATTGGACTGTCAACCGTGGACTATCAACTGTGGACTGCCGACATTGGACAATTAAAATGAATTAAAATATTGATTATAACATATGAAACTAAACAATTCTTCAAGTTTGCCACTTGATTTCGTCTTAAACCTCATTTGTATATTGACGATTACAATCTACGATTCAAACCTTTCATAATTCTTGAAAACACCTTGATTGAGAGAATGAACCAACCGCATTTCATCTACGGAAGGAAAGGTTGATACATATAGTTATGCACCTGAAAAACTCTCGGAAACTGAGTAAACGTTTAACACGTAGCTGTGATAATTCCTTTAGTATTATTATTACCCAAAATAACTTTGCAATTCTTTTTCAAAATAGCCAATTTTATCACAGCTCCAGCAAGACAACTTCGACTTTTCATTCGAAACAACCTTATTATAATTTTGATATATCTGCGTGCTCTCTTATTGTTACCAGGAAATCTTTTATATTCCACCATATTACCATCAGCGTTTAATCACCTAAAAACATAATTCTCCTGAAAACACCTCGGATTGGTAACCGACGATTCAGATATGGCTGCATTAAATGCAGAAGAAACAGTAAAATTGTAGATGGCCTGAATAGCCAAGAGTTTGATGATAAAGAATGGAGTGTTGGGAACGCTCGATAGAAAATTTGGAATTAAAAAATAGATTGAGCTAACCATGAAGGAGACCAAGGACAAATACAAGGACTAAACCCTATATTCAAAGAATCCAGGTAATTTGGATCCGATGAAATCTTTAGAGAATACCTTGCTCCGAGGTCATGTTAAAATCTTGCGGAAAATTTTTCTTCATAAACCTTCGAACTTAGAAATTCCCAAAATATCATCATAAATATATTCGATATTTCTGAGGATATTTTCATAAATATTCTTGTCCGAAATTATCTACCTCTTCGTGTTTTCTGTATTTTATTATATTGGAAACTTCTGTAAAATCTAAGTATAAATTATGAATGAATTGTGGAGAAGTGTTGGGAATTGAAGCATGAGTTAGTATAATATAATGGCGCTTGGCCAACGTGATTATATTACAGTAAGTCATGCTGAGTTCTAATGAAACGTGATGATGGTTCACAGTAGATCATACCATCATCATGTGCCATGTTATATAACAATTTCATTCTACTTAACCTCTGAACATATCAAGAAAATATATTCTTGATAATTCCATCCTCAGGGATTCTGGTAATTTGACAAATCAAATCGTGCTAATACATTCCTTTCTGCTTAGAATACCATAAACATTCGAAACTCCATACTTACGAATTCTGGACCATTATTCGCTTGACTTGAAGTCGGGAGGAGAAAACAAAAGCATGGAACTTCTAAATATAAGGGAAAATATAAAACCCGACAACAACACAGGAATTACAAACCGTGTATATCAATGCGTATAGCAACATAAAGACACGAGAGAATTAGAAACACTATAACCCCAAAGAAGTAATAAAAGTATACAGATTCCTCCAGTGGTAATTGAAAAAGAAGAATAACAGATACGATAGTCAGGATAAGTACAAGGATCAGAACTGGATAAAGCATTTTCAAACTCTTTGGAAATGTGAATTAAGAAAGAAATTATTGAAGTGGTAAAAATTAATGGAATGGAAAAGGTAAAATTATAGTGAAAATATCAGACAAAGCAATCGAGGCAGATGATCGCATTTAATTAAAGAGATCCTAACTTTCTTATTTACCGAAGAATCAAATCTTATAGATTTCGAAGATTTTCTTTAAATCCCTTGAATTCCGAAATTCAACCGAGACAACGTCAAAAGTTAAGACGAACCTTATTTTCTAAATTCAATAGTGACTACGTCAAAAGATAAGACGAATCTCTACTTCATTATTTCACTATTTTGTGATAGCATCACTCGTACGCTCCGCATAATCGAATAGTTATATCTATATTAATCAATAATGATAAAACTCTAATTATCAACTCATATTCGTCATGAAAACATTTTTATTGTTAGTCATGACCACCTCACTCAAATTTCGGGACGAAATTTCTTTAACGGGTAGGTACTGTGACGACCCAAAAATTTTCGACCAAAATTTAAACTTAATTTTTATTTGATTTTAACACGATAAGCAAAGTCCGTAATGTTGAGTCTCAAAAAAATTTTGAACTGTTTCTTATACTCAATTGACCTTAACTATTCCCGACGATTCACGAACAACTATTTGTAAATAGATACATATATATATATATATATATATATATATATATATATATATATATATATATATATATATATATATTTTAATATATAGACATGTATATATTGAAGTATAATTTAAAATATAATATGCTTTAATGAACTTTGTAAAATTAAAATAAAATATGATATTATTATTAAAATAAATACATACATATATATATATATATATATATATATATATATATATATATATATATATATATATATATATATATATATAAAGTATATTAAAAAAAATAAATAAATATAGTTAATTTAAAAATATGGGATTTTTCTGAAGACTTTTATCCGCCATTAATTTACAACGGACCACGATATAACACAGTCCGTGAAAACTGTCGGTAGATATTTTAAACTCCACTGTTTCAAATTGATTAATCTTTTGAGATTACTGTGATTGATTGAAATATGATTCTTACTATACTTGTTTTATTCTTTCTCCATTTACTTGATTGATCAACTTGTAGTCCTTTATATTATATATAAATATATGTATCAATATATGTAAGTAACTGACATTCGAGAATGGGAATAGGATGTACTGTGATGTTTGACAAATCATCAACCACTTTGTTTGATAGTCCATGTTCTTTTGTTTTTCTCATCCACTAACACTTACAATATGAATATATATCTATCTATATATAATGTATATACATACACGAATAGAAGGAAAAATTTCCACCAACTTTGTCTAACCATTTTACACTTTCTATTTTTTTTTTTTTTTTGCAAGACACTACTTTGATAATAATAACGAGCCAAACCACCACCCTCCTCTTGAGTATTAATCGGACATCACCTTGGGCTATAACCATAACCGAAGAAATCAACAACCAACAAACACCATGATTGTTTCTTTGTTTCAATTGTGAGCCACCATTTCTTTTTATTCGGAACATCTTCAAACCCGACCACCTTCGGTCTCTTTTTTCTAATGGAGCTACCATCATCGAACTCACTATCACCTAAACCACTTCTTTTGATGCCCGACAACTTCGACACAATACCATCCAACCCTCACCCATATAATCACCCACTAAACCCACTTCACCACTTATAACCATCAAAACAAACCATAACTGCCACCTCTACAAAAATATCGCCATCACTCCTCTCTCCACATTTCAATCAGGAACCACCCGTCTAACCTGCCAACCATACCACCACTTTGATATTTGACTCGATCACCAAACTTCCACCTTCACCACTCTCCACCAGCGGCCACCATCACCTTGTATTCACTGTTGCACAGGAACGTGTACTGATTTCTATTTCATTCGATCAACCAAAAACCACCATCATCTATTTAGTTTCTACTATTGATCACTCTAAAAAAAAACATGGTTGCTACTATATTATTTTTCTTGTTCAAAGTATCCATCGAACCATAACCAACTTTCTGACTTGTTTAGCTATTCGATCAACACCACACCTCACCTTATAACCACCAAAAACCGATTGACAACCAAACAAGAACCATCGAAAACCCACCTCAAAACCCTCACGCTTTTACTTCTATTATTCTGCTACACTTCCTAACCTGTTTCCGATTAGATCATGAAACCCAAACCAACACCCACTAAAACCGCTATAACTGCAAACTGCTCGTATTTACTTTCCTGTTTTTGTTTTCGTATAATAGTGAAGAGGAAAGAAGTGATACATATAATTATTGGAGGCTTTATCAAACTTGATCATATAGTCTAATATATATCGTTTCCAATATGCATGTGGGACAAAGAAGATACATAATGGCCGACCAAGAAGTTTGGGTATTTTATTTTTATTAATGCAATGAAGTTAGAAGAAGACAGGCCTGCGTTTTTTTTATGATGTTTGAAGGTTACCAAGTTGAAACGATATTTTGCAAAGACAAAAATTTGGATTTGATTAAATTATTTTCTTGGGCTACCATTTTCTTACGTTTTATAATTGGGCCACGTTTTTTCTTAATTGGGCCGTGACCCCAACTTAGATTGTTCAGTTGGGCAGTTTTGTTGAACGATGAAGATGTTGATACTTATGATAACGATATAGGAAATTAGATGATGATAGGTGAAGTTCCATTAATGATGATTAAGATTATGATGTTAATGATCATTCGTTAATGATGGTAATACTTGATATTGATGAGCTGTAGTTTAAAGAAGAAGAAGAAAGCATATTGATATACGGTTTAAGTGATTTTGGGTCGAGAGTATATTACGAAAAACAGAAACGGTTAAGTGGCTAAGGGAGTTGACGGGTGAGCGAGAGGTCTCGGGTTCGAGTCCCGGTAGTGGTGAAATTTTTTTGGGATTTTCTTCAAAGGTTGTAACCCTTTATTTATTATTATTATTATTATTATTATTATTATTATTATTATTATTATTATTATTATTATTATTATTATTATTATTATTATTATTATTATTATTATTATTATTATTATTATTGTTATGTTATTAATATTACTTACTAGTATTATTATATTACTAAATATTATCATTTATTAATATCATTACTATTAACATTATTATTATTAACTGTATCATTATTATTGTATCATTATTGTTAATATCAATTATTATGATTAAGATTATGGATATGTTAATTATGGATAATACTAAACTTATGAATATAATTATCACTACAATAAGTAAAATTATTATTATCATTATTATCATTATGATTGAAGAAAGTAAATTATTACTAATATTATGATTACTAATATTATTATCTTTACAAAATATTAACACTTAGTATTATTATTATTATTATTATTATTATTATTATTATTATTATTATTATGATTAAAATTATTATTATTATGAAAAATAATACAAATTATTTTCATTAATGTTAGTAACTTGTATCATTTTATAAACATTAATATTATTATTATCATTAACATAAGAATTAGTATTACAGAATTAGTATTAGTAATATCATTATTATTAGAATAATTACGATTATGAAAATAAAAGTTTTAATGACGTTGTTAAAGTTATAAGCATGAAAATAAAGATTTGGTATATAAATATATATATGTAATACACATAACTTAACTATATTAATATATCTAGATATATAAAATAAATATATATATATATATATATATATATATATATATATATATATATATATATATATATATATATATATATATATATATAATGAAGCTTATTAATTTACTATATAAATATAAACTACACTACTAATAATAATATGTATATTTGATCGATTACAACTATGTATATTAATAGATATATACAAATGATATAGGTTCGTGAATCTGAGGCAAACCCTACTTTTGTTCAATGACGTCATATGTATTTTTACTACAAAATACAGTATGGTGAGTTCATTTGATTCCCTTTTACTCTTTACATTTTTGGGACTGAGAATACATGCGCTGTTTTTACAACTGCTTTATTAAATGCTTTTGAAATATATTTTGAACTGCGAATACATGAAATGCTTTTATAAATGATTGACGAGATAGACACAAGCAAAACATTCCTCGAATGAATTATTATGCAGACAGAAGTTCTGCGGATTATTATTGAATTATGTGGACATGATAATTGCCACCATTGAATTATGTGGACATGATAATTGCCACCATTGAATTATGTAGACATGATAATTGCCACCAATTGAAGTGAATGTTATGTATCGAGAGAATGATTTTTATACACAGGTTATGTGTATGATATTTTGTATACGAGATATGTGTACGGTTACTAAGATTTATGAAAAATGGTTGCGTACACGAGAAAGGTAAACTGTATTTAAAAGATATCGCATGAACATTACAGGTGGGTACAGGATTCGGGCCCATTTGTACCATGCAGGATTTAAATCTTGTGGTCTATCAAAATGATGAATTTTATTGCTTTATGATAAACTTATGAACTCACCAACCTTTTGGTTGACACTTGAAAGCATGTTTATTCTCAGGTATGAAAGAAATCTTCCGCTGTGCATTTGCTCATATTACATGGAGTCGTTCATGGCATATAAAGGTCCGTTCATCGCAATGGTACCAGATGTTATTGTATTCGTTCAGGAAAATTTGGACGGGGTATGACACATACGCCTGTCGTACATACACAATACACCTATAAATCATATACGGAGAAAACGGGTGTTACAACTCTCCCCCACTTAGATTCGATCACGTCCTCGTGATCCTAGTCACGAACCCAAACGGACCCACAATCAATGGTCGTCGAACATGCATTTCAAATCGACTTATACCACAAATTCGCTAACCCGATGGTTAATTCAATGACAAATTACACACTTGATCGCATCCCGAGAGTTACAATACACGCAACAACCGAAGTCTACAACGATCCCTTATACAATTCTTCTCAAAAAGTTACCCTTAACAGCTAAATCGTCACCCGCGATTTATCAAATTCCATAATTCCGAGCACTAGCACTAACTCAATCCCTCACATTGGGAAAACTCAACCAATCTCATATCGAGATACCAATTCCTTAGCATACCCTTACCGAGTACAACGCTAAAAGCAACCAAGTCTCAACCTAAGGTCAATAATCCGAAACGATGAAGACCGAACCAAACGAATCCTGATGGATAACACCAATCACTAAACATCCCTTGTAGTGCGCAATACGACCAATACGCAACTACCGTAACATCATAATCCAACGGCTAAAACCGATAGCGCCCAAAACAACTATGGAAACGCGAATCCCAAGGTGTACAAAATTGACTATTGTCACACCCGTAACAACACGTGAGCGAAGCAAGGCTATCGCATCACTAAACATACAACATGGTCCTCACGACCCCACCATCGGCGTATAAAACAACCGATAGTTCCCACAACATGGTCCTTACGACCCCACCATTGGTGTATCAAACAACCAATAGATCACACGACATGGTCCTTACGACCCCACCATCGGTGTATAAAACAACCGACAGATCACACAACCCAAAGGCTGGCCGAAAACACATGCGCCTTAGTGACTCCGAACTACACGCGACTCACTACCTTCCCCACAACAACAATCAGGATTGGCCGAACTACACGTGCCATAGTGAATCCGAACTACACGAGAGTCACTATCCCGGAGGAATGACCGAACTACACGAGTCATTTGTGAATCCGAACTACACGAGACTCACTCCTCAATACAATGACCGAAACCACACGAGTCATTTGTGAATCCGAACTACACGAGATTCACTTCCACAATAAGATGACCGAAACCACACGCATCATCGTGAATCCGAAACCACACGCGATTCACTACCATGATGAAGTCAGCGGACCCGAAGATCATGCTTCACCAATCAATAATCCCATGATGAAGTCAGCGGACCCCTAAGGTCATGCTTCACCAATCTCAACACCGGATGAAGTCAGCGGACTCCGAAAGTCATGCTTCACCGATATAACACCTCGCTCATGATGAGGTCAGCGGACCCCGAAGATCATGCTCCACCAATCGCATACTCCCATGATGAAGTCAGCGGACCCTAAAGGTCATGCTTCATCAATCACCAATACCATGATGAAGTCAGAGGGATTTTGAAAGTCATGCTTCATCAATCAACGCCCTTTTGACCTCGAACGACGAGTAGCATAACATCACGCTCTGCTACACCATAGTGAATCCTAACGGATACCACTAACCATTCACACACACGAGCAAGAACCACCTATATCAAACATAGGCACAAAACAATAATTCTCTAGAAGAGAATCCGACACACACCTCCCTTAACCGAAGGATTTCACCTTGCTCACCAAACACGTCCATTATCTCTCAACGAGATTTACCACATTACCACCTCGGTGATAATTCAAATCCAAACCATAAGTACAATTTATTCGAAATTGTAATCTACCACAAATCGACCAAAACCAGGTCTCGACAACGTTTTCCGGATCTACCAAAAGCATCATCCGAAAGCTTACACCATAACCTCCTCATGCGGGTGTGTAACTCCCCCACTTGGAACTACGTTCCATATCCACAACTCGTACAACCGTACAACGCTACCAAAGGTAGACTTTACAAACGATTGGGCTCACACGACCCATCACCATATCTTTCTCCAGCCTTGAGCACACGAAGGATTTCAATCAATCCTTAAACACTTCGAACAAAAAGTTTACCACGATTACACAAACCACACCCTCGCAATCATCCAATTGCTCTAGTTTGTCAATTTCCACCTAGTCACTCATGTACCTAAGGGTTTCACTCCGGTACCCTAAGTACAATGTAACCACAACACAATCGGAGTTGAACTCCAAGCTAGTAGGTATAAAAGAGGCACCTAATGTCGTGTCTTATATACTCCATTACCAACATACATCGAGATTCAAAACACTCGATCTCAAGGTTTTCCAACCACCCGACGAACCTCATGGTTCATCAACTTCCACACTATAGCGAACACGCGCTTAACAATCGAACACCAAAACCCATTTTCATGGCTTGGTAGAAACATCTCCCAAATACTAAGGAATGCTTGGTTGCACCAAGTCTTACGCCCTTCGCCCATTAATCACAACATCACCATAGGGTACTTCCATTAGGAACGTCACCCATAACAACAATATGCACAACACAGGGCATTTTACAAACTCAAATTCAACGGCACTTAATAAATAATCAAAGAACATATTCATTAAAGCGAAACGTACCTTAACGTCTCCTTGCCGCACCCGTCCCCGCTAACTTGGGACATTCTGACTTACGAAGTCCTTCTTCTTGGCAGTTGAAGCACACCATGCCATCACCCTTTGGCACCGAACATTCCTACGACTTGTGACCCCTCATGCCACAATTGTAACATCGAGACGTACTAGAATCCGGTATAGCCGTCCGCGCACCACCCGTGCTCACACTCAGACCCTTAGTCCTCTTACTCGGAGTATCATACGAAACAACGTTCTCTCACTTGAAGGTTCACCAATCTTTGATCGCGTATACGACTCGAAACCTCAAGCCACGACGAATAATTCCGCAAACAATTTTGCGTGACCCCGGCTAATCTTATTCTTCAAGTCATCATTCAAGGTTCGATAGAAATCTTGCATCAACAAATTATCATTCCCCAAATACTCCGGGCAAAAACGAGCCTTCGCCATAAAGGTCTTCTTGAGAGTATTCAAATCCATAGAACCCTGTTGCAAATTTCGCAACTCATTACGCATTTTTGACAAATCGACTGAAGTCCGGAACTCCTCGAAGAATTCCTTCTTAAACCCGTCCCATAATAACGCCATAAATGTTTCTCCACCGACAAGATCAATCTTGCCATCCAACCAATCCTTCGCCCTACCCCGCAACAAACTAGTAACGAGTCTCGTCTTCTTCTCAGGAGGGCATTCAATAGTACGAAAACACCCTTTGACATCCGAGATCCAAGTTGTGCTTACCAAAGGATCCGGTTTCCCGTCATACATCGGGGGTTAGTCCTCATGAAGCTCTTAAGACAACGCTCCATTTCACTACTACCCCGAAATTCGGAATACTTCCTATCCATTTCTTCTCGAAACGCACTCATTTGCTCC
This sequence comes from Rutidosis leptorrhynchoides, assembly GCF_046630445.1. NCBI lineage: Eukaryota > Viridiplantae > Streptophyta > Magnoliopsida > Asterales > Asteraceae > Rutidosis > Rutidosis leptorrhynchoides. The sequence goes on along the minus strand of NC_092343.1, from coordinate 370,341,017 downwards.
GCAACGGCGGCCGCAACTCTAGAGTTAAACTCCTCGTCATTCGTCTCGATCTCGTTTCGCGTCGTCATTCTAAAGAATGCAAAATGATTAGTCCACAAACGTATAAAGCAACACGCATAACACCGTCCCATCTTGCTCAACACTAGTCGTACATCACTTGTTAGACACGATTTGCACCCGTAATAAGGTTTGCAAGTCCTTATTACGCACACACGTCGTCTCAACTCGTTAGTACAATGACCGCCTCGCTCGATGATATAACCAACACAACGACGATTCCACGCGATATAAACACACGCAAGGGAATATCATCATAACACAAGCCAAACATCCTAGTTAGTCCACCTACAAACAAGGCACTAACTATAACCCGTTCCGACCCGTTCACCTACAAGTCCTGCAACAAATAAGCACACACAAAAGTCTAAGTCTAGGCACCTATCTCAAGTCGCCTAAATCTCTTAGACCATGCTCTGATACCACTTGTAACAACCCAACCCGTATTAAAACCGGCCCATAAAAGTTTTTCCTTTTAATATGCTTTAAATAATACTTTAGGTCCCAATTGTGTTTCCATAAACATCTTTAATTACAATAGAAGGTTTAATAACCTTAAAACATTTAATACATTAGTTAATTGTCCAAATGGACATACACGACCCGACTAGTTTAGTTTCCAACAAAACCGAGCATGGTGATTTGGGACTACGCTACCCAAATCCTAGTCGAATACAAAAGCAAGATCTTCTAAGCAACCTAGCCAAGATCTCTAATCCCCAAGCTCACCCGAGCCACCAAGCATGCGAACCTATAAAAATATCAACAACGAGAGGGTAAGCTATGTAACACCCTAGGCAAATTCCACATCGCCCACGGACATGAGTGATCATGGGATTATAAGGTAATACTCACGCTTAAATGACACAACGCGTTTTGGGACCACATACAGAGCAGATGTGCGAGTATGCTGCAGTTAAGCGTGCTCGGGCGAGAGCACTACCAGGATGGGTGACCTCCTGGGAAAGTGCTTCTCGTGTGTGGTCGCCAAGAAAAAGCCGTGCGCCTGCGGGCAAAGCGGACAATATTTTGGTCATGTTAAGCTGGGGTGTTACAGAATGGTATCAGAGCCACTCATGTGATGTTGGGGGTGGTGGGGCAAACCTCATCGAGGACGATGAGTCCCTGAGGGGGGTGAATGTAACACCCTAGGCAAATTCCACATCGCCCACGGACATGAGTGATCATGGGATTATAAGGTAATACTCACGCTTAAATGACACAACGCGTTTTGGGACCACATGCAGAGCAGATGTGCGAGTACGCTACAGTTAAGCATGCTCAGGCGAGAGCACTACCAGGATGGGTGACCTCCTGGAAAAGTGCTTCTCGTGTGTGGTCGCCAATAAAAAGCCGTGCACCTGCGGGCAAAGCGGACAATATTGTGGTCATGTTAAGCTGAGGTGTTACAAGCTAACGCTTAGTGAGTGGAAATATACTACATACATATATATGCATAAAATGGACACGCCACAAAATATCAAATACCGCATACCGGAGCATCCAAGCCTAAAGGCAAGCTAATACTAAGAGTACCGTACGATCACTAAGCAACGAGCTAAAGATACATCAACAAAATATAAGTTCACCAACAACGATATGAACAACGCCAATAAGCTACACCCGAAGGTTTAGCTACACCACAACAATACTTTAATATATATATATATATATATATATATATATATATATATATATATATATATATATATATATATATATATATATATATATATATATATATATATATATATCTACAACAATACGACAAACATCGATGTTTACAACATCCATAGTACTCAAGATCACATGGCTAGCCCAACGAATGGTATCGTCAACATTGAACTTAAATCCCATTCGCCTATATTAATGTGGTATCGTCAACACCGAACTTTAAACCCACATATGAGGTATCGTCAACAACGAACTTTAAACCCTCATCAACGTCACTACAATAATCGTATGGCATCGTCAACATCGAACTTTAATTCCATATGTATGAGGTATCGTCAACAACGAACTTTAAACCCTCATCAACATCACAAATATACTCTAGGGTATGGTATCGTCAACATCGAACTTCAACCCATACCCCACAAATAAATAACTTATATACATACGTATATAATTATTCCACTCACAAGCCCATGTGATAATGTACACACGAAGTGTGTACCTCGCCAAAGGTGGTCAACCAAAATGCACATCCGTGCCAATTGGACATGTACACAAGTCCATCAATTCCACCTATATGTGAAGTGAGCTCTATAACCGAGAACCACTTCTCCCGACCCGCACCCATCCTACACATACATATGCATATAGGATATTAACACTCACCTTGTCGCCTTGATGAATGCTTCCAAGTAATCCATGACTTGTCAATGGTAAGTACCTATTCCATTGTCACAAATACAACAATACACAATTAGGGTAGACTTACAAACCAACCCAATTTACCCTTAGTGCAATTTCGACCCAAATGCACTTCCAAACACCGAACGCGCCCAAACTAACCAATAATCACTAACACGAGTGAACATGGTTCTAATATGCCAATTAAACCAGAACACAAGTGTTAAACACTTATCGTTCTCAAAATCGCCCATAAACCCTAATTTTGACCCATAAGGTCAAAATCCCATCATTTACAAGTTTTGACACCAAAACATGTTTAACTCAGTTTTATACTTCAACTTAATCCATTTTAAGTTTACAAACCTCATCGAATCGACATTCGGGTCATAATCCTCAACAAACCCTAATTTTGACTCTAGTCAAAATTACTCAACCACGAAAACCCTAAAAGTCTCCAAAACACCAATAATCACTAATGCTAGTGATTGTACACCATTTACAAGTCTTAAACATGGTTAAATCATTAACCAACCCAAAACCCGCCTTTAACATCAATAAACCCGAATATTGGTGTTAATCTCCAATTAACAACTAAATGGGTTTACCTATGACTCGTACCATCAAAAGCCCCAAATTTGAATGATGAACACGAAAATGAAATTCGGAGTTAGAGCTTACCACTAGTATCATCGTGTAGCCAAGAATGAGGAGAACAACCTAGTCAACTACGCCAAAGATCAAATCCCGCTTCTTCCTTTCCAAAAATCCCTTTGAAATCAAATGGGTGTTTGAGTTTTGAGAGAAAAATGAAAAGAAAAGGAAAATGAAATTAGGAAAATGAATGAGTGGATGAGGTTAAAGCCTCAAATCTGGCTCAAACGTGAAAAATACCAAAATGCCCTTGAACTTCATTTAAAATTGCAAGAATCTGGTGCTAGTTCGTGCAGTATGCCGCACCGCGGCCTTAAATGTCACGCCGCGACATTTGACTAAGTCTGGGATCATTTTATAACTAACTTCTGATCTGGATTTATTTGAAACGCCGCGCCGCGGCTCCCTTTGTCGCGCCGCGACACTCAACGTGTCCTGACTCATTTTCTCGCATACAAGACTTTAACACCCGAACATGTATCGAACCCTTCATACGCCTGTCGTACATACACAATACACCTATAAATCATATACGGAGAAAATGGGGTGTTACAATTTGACCTCTATATGATACATTTTACAAACATTGCATTTCTTTTTATAAGACAAGATTTCTTTACATCGAAAGTTGACAGCATGCATACCATTTCATAATATATCCAAACTATAAATGACTTAATAATAATCTTATTGAACTCAATGACTCGATTGCAATGTCTTTTGAAATATGCCATGAATGACTCCAAGTAATATCTCTAAAATGAGCAAATGCACAACGGAAGATTTCTTTAATACCTGAGAATAAACATGCTTAAAAGTGTGAACCAAAAGGTTGGTGAGTTCATAAGTTTATCATAAAACAATAAAATTCTGAAATTTTGATAGACCACAAGATTTAAATATTGCATGGTACAAATGGGCCCGAATCCTATACCCACCTGTAATGTACATGCGATTTCTTTTAAATACAGTACACATATCTCGTGTACGAAACCACTTTTCAACAATTCTTTATAACCGTACACATATCTCGTGTACAAAATATCATACACATAACCTGTGTATAAAATCATTCTCTCGATATATAACATTTACTTTTATTTGCTTGCTTGGTAACCGACCTTAACATTTAATGCGCATCATAAATATCCCCAAAATAAACAGAACTTTCAGTCTGTAAAAAATATATAAACCTCGAAGTACTAAACACCACGCCCACTAGCTCTTCCGTCTAGTGAACATTCTGGGTGGGGGTGTTAAACCCGGTAGCTACCTTTAGGATTCGCGTGAATTAGGGGCCATACCCGTTTCGTAATTCTTAGGTTACGAAGCTATAATAATCAAGGGGAAATATTCACATCAATTAGTGGCAATTATAACGTCCAACTAATTCAATAATAATCAACAGAACTTCTGTCTGTATAATAATTCATTCGAGGAATGTTTTGCTTGTGTCTATCTCGTTAAACATTTATAAAAGCATCTCATGTATTCTCAGTCCAAAAATATAGATTGCAAAAGCATTTTAATAAAATAGTTGTAAAATAGTTATAAAACAGCGCATGTATTCTCAGCCCAAAAATGTAAAGAGTAAAAGGGATCATATGAAACTCACGATACAATATTTTGTAGTAAAAATATTCATTCGACGATACTGAACAATGCAGGTTGACCTTGGATTCACGAACCTATATCATTTGTATATTATTTAATATATATATATATATATATATATATATATATATATATATATATATATATATATATATATATATATATATATATATATATATATATATATATAATATACTTGTTATATTAATAACTTTATATTTTAAATAATTAATTAGTATTTATTATCATAATAATAAATTTATTAATATCAATATATTAAATACTTACTAAAATATATTAATACTGTACTAAATTTGTATAAGTCTAATAAATCTATACAAAACGTTATATTTCATATAATTATGTACTAATTATATTAGTATAGTTTTTGACCAAAAATTTATGTATTTTGTTTTATATATATATATATATATATATATATATATATATATATATATATATATATATATATATATATATATATATATATATATATATATATATAACTCATTCATAAAAATTTTAATTACCATATTAACAATATTTCGTTAACATTTATTTAAGCTATATGTATTATATATTTTTCATCTATAGTCGTAATGTTATTTGTACTTTTAATATATATACGATTCATATGTAACTAACATTTTTGTTTTAAAGTTATTACATATATTAAGTAGTAGTTATTAATTAAGTCTTCATTAATATTTATATTAAATTTTAAACCTTTATGTATTATCTATATATGTCTAAATATAGATGTATACATGTGATTCATTCATATAACTATATAAATCATCATGACCTGCATCTTCGAATTATCTTATCATAATACTCATCATTTACATATATTTCCATGTTTCAGTCAAAACCATAATGTAATGATTATTACTTTTAAGTCATAATCGTCATTAACTATGTTCTTCTCTTAAATCAAAAATTTGTAACTTAACACAATTATAATAATAATAATAATAATAATAATAATAATAATAATAATAATAATAATAATAATAATATTTATAATAATAATAATAATAATAATAATAATAATAATAATAATAATAATAATAATAATAATAATAATAATAATAATAATAATGATAATGTAAATAATATAACTACCACAATAATAAGCTTCCAAAAATAAAAGCCACAGCCTGGGCTCGAACTCACGACCTCTCGAATACCCGAAAACACTCCACACCACTCTACTGCCTTATGTTTTTCTGATTATATCCTTTTCCAAATATACTTAACCCTTTTAAATTGTTCATCTCCTTCTACAATTAGCTAGTCGACCAGAGGTTAGGATAACAAGACAACGTTTTAAAAGTTTGAATTAGTATACGAATTTGAAACAAAATAACCAACTGTGACATCCAAATTTATAGCAAAATTAAAGAGAAAAAAAAATAAGAAGAACACAACCTGCTGTCGGTGTTTTATAAGAAAAAAATTATGATTTCGATTTTAAGAATGTATTAGACCAAGATTATTACACGAAAAAGATTATAATCCACTCCTAGAAACTATTAGAAGTATCAATTGAACTTGAAACATCAAAACAAACTCGAATTTTACCAAGAACAATTCTGTTGACTTTTGAATTTAAAACTTTGACTCCAAAATTAACGATCGATAGAAAGAATTGGAACCTCAATTCTTGCAGATACTTTGAGTAAAAGATTCCTCAAAACTCTGTATTATTACTTTTTGAAATTAATTTCGAATTCAAATTTTGGTTAAAAAGTTTCAAGAACAGAGGTTACGTTCTATTTTCTTGGGTTTTTGATTCTTAATTTTTGAATTGAAGTGTGGTAACTTATATAATGTGAAAGAGTATACAATTTAACAGTTACATTAGATTCTAATTGATTTAAGAAGTCGACATTTATCAATTCTTTAGACAGGAAGTACACTTATTTTCAATTAGTGAAGAAAATTGAGAAAAAAATAAAAAAGCAGAAAAGAATGGATGACAGATTTCGTAAGATTTTATATTTTTGATATTTAAAAATTTTGTTTCTATCCGATTCTTAATAATTTATAAGAATAACTTATTAATAATTAAATACAGATAATTATTAATATTAATAAAAATACTAATAATAATATTTATAGAAATAATAATAATATTAATATCAATAACAATAATATACTACAAATATTAAGAATAATGATAATGATAATGTTAAATAAAAATGATTATTTTTTAGTAATAATAATATTAATCATAATTATAATTTTTCCCACTAATTATAAAGATATTATTAATATTAGTAACAATAATAGTAATATAACAATTTACATGTAGCAAATTTCATATATATATATATATATATATATATATATATATATATATATATATATATATATATATATATATATATATATATATATATATATATATATATATATATATATATATATATATATATATATATATTATATATTGAAATAATATTATTACTAATACAACTATATTTTAACTTACATTTAATTTAATATATTAATATTATATATTATTAAACATGTAATATTTAATAATTCTATATTATATATTATATAATAAACTATATTGAGTACTAAGTTTTTATGAATTTAAATATACATATTATAATAATTATATATTTATTTATAAATTCTTTTTTTTAATAAAAATTTATTAATTTATATAATATTTTATATTTAATTCTACTGATTAATTTGTATTTTATTATTACACATTATAATATATACACATATCTTTATATTATGTTATATTATATATATATATATATATATATATATATATATATATATATATATATATATATATACATATTTATTTACAAATAAATGTTCGTGAATCATCGAGATTAGTCAAATGTTAAATGAATCCATGTGAACAGTTCAAAAATTTTGAGACTCAATATTATAGACTTTGCTTATCGTGTCGAAAACATATAAAGATTAAGTTTAAATTTGGTCGGAAATTTTCGGGTCGACATAGCATCTATTGTGTCCAAAAGATCCCATGCTTCGTCTGCTGTTCGTGACATGAAATTTCCTTGCGAGGCCATGTCTAGGAGAGACTTATCATCCTTGGTCAAACCTTTGTAGAGCGTGCAGATTATGTCTGCCCAACTTAACGAATGATTCAGACATCTTTTAAGCATCCCTTTTACTCTATTCCATGCTAGACACAATGACTCGTTTTCTTTTTGAGAGAAGTTGGTGATGTCATTTCTTAAACAGGTTTGCAGGGAAGGTGGATAAAATTTGTTTAAAAACTTAGTAGCTAATTCTTCCCATGAATGTATTGAATTCGGTTTAAGCTAATCAAACCATGTTAATGAGACGACCCGTCCTAATCTATAAGGACGAATACAATAACATATGATTACATCGTGAGGTATTTGACCTCTATATGATACATTTTACAAATATTGCATTCATTTTTAAAAGACAAACTTCCATTTCATCGAAAGTTGACAGATATGCATATCCTTTCATAATATATCCAAACTATGAATGACTTAATATTAATCTTGATGAACTCAATGACTCGAATGCAACGTCTTTTGAAATATGTCATGAATGACTCCAAGTAATATCTCTAAAATGAGCAAATACACAACGGAAGATTTCTTTAATACCTGAGAATAAACATGCTTAAAAGTGTCAACCAAAAGGTTGGTGAGTTCATTAGTTTATCATCAATAATCATTTCCATCATTTTAATAGACCACAAGATTTTCATTTCCATTTCTCATAAATAAACATCCCATACATAGAGATAAAAATCATTCATATGGATTGAACACCTGATAATCGACATTAACAAGATGCATATAGAATATCCCCATCATTCCAGGACTCCCTTCGGACATGATAAATTTCGAAGTACTAAAGTATCCGCAATAACGGATGGGGCTTGTTGGGCCCGATAGATCTATTTTTAGGATTCACGTCAATTAGGGGCCAGTTCCCTAATTCTTAGATTACCAGGCTAAAAGGGGCATATTCGGTTTTGATCCATTCAACCATATAATGTAGTTTCGATTACTTGTGCCTATTTTGTCAAGCATTTATAAAAGCGCATGTATTCTCAGTCCCAAAAATATATATTGCAAAAGCATTTAAAAAGGGAGTAATGAAACTCACAATACGATATTTTGTAGAAAAAATATGCATACGAAGGAACTGAACAAAGCAGGGTTAGCCTCGGATTCACGAACCTATATCATTTATATATATATTAACACATCTAATTGTAATCGATCGAATTTATATATTATTAGTGATATACTTGTTATTTTAATAAATTATGTGTTTCATTAGTAATTTAATTAAAGGTATTTATTTTATATTCTTTAAATAAATAAAAATGTTAACATAGTTTAATTAAGTATATTTATATATGACTAATTTTTATTGTAGTAATGATAATAATATTAGTAGTAATTTTGATAATAATAGTAATATGGTTTTTATAAAAATAATAATGATACTAGTATTAATAAAAATGATAATAATATTAATAATGTAAAAATAATAATATTAATGTTAAAAATAATAATAATAGGGATAACAAAATAGTAATGATAAAATAATGATAATTCTAATAATAATAATGATACTTAAGAATAATAATAATAATAATAATAATAATAATAATAATAATAATAATAATAATAAAAATAACAATAATAAGAATAATAATAATAATAATAATAATAATAATAATAATAATAATAATAATAATAATAATAATAATAATAATAATAATAATAATAATAATAATATTAATAATAATAATGAGTAATAAGTAAACTACCTCAAAGAAGTAGTTCTAAAAAAAATTCCCAAGTCTGGGTTTGAACCCGCGACGTCCCGCTAACCCGATAACATCCTTAACCACTCCTTTGACCTCGCTTTTTCTGATTAAAACTAGGATTTTAATTTATTTAACTCGATCCTATTTGTTTCCCTTTCTCTTTTTCTTCTTCAATTTCAAAACCCATTTGATCATCATTGTCATTTCTCTATCTTATTCTCGTTCATCATCATAATTAACAAACATCGTCTCCATCATCATAACCATACAAGTTACCATCATGATCCTTTACATAACCATCATCATTTTTATCATCGTGGCATCAAAATCATCATCATCATTTTCCAATCATTAACATCCTTACGATCACGACTCATATCATCACCATAATCATCTCATCTTCATAATCATACATCATCTCCTAATCAAGTGATAATGGGCCGTGATTGGAACAAATGGGTAACAGCTCAAGTTCAGAAAAATAAAAATAAAACTTATATATATGTCCAAGCCCCAAAAAGCCATTCAGCCCATGCAAACCTCAGCCCAACCGTAGCCCAATTAATCAATCCAATTAATACTCCAATCCAATAACAGTTTAATAGACCCAACTGTTTTGATCGATAAATTAGAAGGGTATCGGTGGTGGTTGCTTTGCGTAGCAGCATAAACATCAAACCAGTCCAAGTCGATTGAAAAAAAATTACAGTTGCAGGAATCGAGCATATACCAGCATCAATCATGTTCGTAATTCATCAACATCTACCATCATTTTCTTTGTTACAGTTACAAAACAGAAACAGGTACATACATCTGCTGAAGGCACTTGTTAAGTATAATTAATTGGATATGGTTGAGTGGAAGACACGTAGGGAATATATGTACAAGAGACCAGCTGTAAATGTTTTCCTTTCCCATTTAAATATAGGTGACAACAACAAAGCTTGTGGAACCCGCCACTTAAACCTCCACAAAGTTACAATGGACTGGTTTCCTGTTTTGGTTTCGATAAATAAAAAATAAAAAAAAATGTAAAAGAAAAGATAGCAGTAGGAGCGCTTTCAATAGGGTTTCGTGGCGGAGGGGCTGAAAGACAGAAACAAGCAGAAAATTGATAGTTTTGATGATATTGGTATTGTTGCTTGATTGGGAATAGAAACAGAAATATATCGAGCAGCAGTAACATAATCATCCTAAGTGGGTTTCGTGATTTTGAAAACAAAAGAAAAGAAAACAGAAGTTTAGCAGTAGTCTTGGTTTTGTGGTCTAAGGTGTTGGTTTAAATAGTTTGAAGTGGGTTTTGTTCGAGCTAGATTCACGAAGGTGATCGAGCAACAAGTATAGTAACAAGTATTGGTAGTTTCAACAAGGTTGGTGACTTGAGGATGGGGATTCACGAGGGAAAATAGCACATCAGCAACAATTTTTAATTCGTTCATTCGTGTTTTGGGGTTTGTAAGGTGAATGGTGTTTATGGTGATAGAGTGTTCAATGGGTTATAGAAATAGTAAACATAACAACAAGTATAGAATGGTGGTGGTTTGTTTCACGATCAAGTTAAAGAGAGAGAGGAGAGATAGAGAGATTCAAGGTGGTGGGAGTGGGTTGCAGAGGTGGTGGATGACGGCGGCTATGATGGGTTTTCAAACGGAACAAAGCAAAACAAGCAGGTTTTGAATAGAAGTGGTAAAACGAGTGGGTTCATGGTGGTTTGCGAGTCAATAGAAGTAGAAACGAGATTATAGCAGCTACCACAAGTTGCAGTAGCAAGATGATGGCGTGAGGGATGATGGTTTTTGAGATGATGATTGAATAGTAGTACTAGCAATACGAAGGTGGTTTGTTTCGGTAATACTCAAACAAGATGCAACAGTAGCTTCGATGGACGTTTGATGGTAATGGTTATGGCTCTTGTTCAAGCATAAAACAGCAACAAATTGCAGGTCTTGGGTTGATGGTTCGTGGCCAAAGTGAATCAAAGAGTGATCGATAGTGGTGGTTTTTGTGGTGCTTGTGTTGAACCGAGACAGTAAGCATGGTGAGGATGGTGTGGTGATCGGTCTATAGCAACAATAACAATAACAAAACGATGGTGTGGTGATGATAAAATGGTTGATGGCTTGAGTGGTGAATGTGATCGAAATAGATGCAGATGGAGTGATATATTTGATCCAATATGTAATGAATGTATCATATGCATATGTATTTATAATATAATATAGACAATGAAATGATAAAGAACACATACAGTGATCCTTTAAATGATAATCCTCATAATCAGGGGTTAAATTACTATTAGTCTGCCGACACCTTAACACGGGTATCAATATCGTGGTTCATTGCTAAACAGTTAATATCTAAAAGTCTTCCGAAAAATCCTCAATTTCTAAATTATATATATTTATTTATTTTGGTCATTATATGTTTGAAACCTGATCAAAAGGGTGAGTCTAATGTTTATTTTTAGTTCCAAATAATATGTACGGAGTATTATAATTTAAACTAAAAAGATAAAAATATTTCTATCAAACCTAAAATCTTCGTAATCAATTTACGATTCAACTTTTATTTTAAATCTTCATAATTTCGTATTAGATTTATATGAACACTAACGATACGTCAACCGAGTATCACAATCGATTAATAAATAGATTCAATAAACTTTTATATCTATATATAGATTCATTTTAATAATAAATTTTATTATATCTTATATTATTTTATTTTACAAAATTAATTCTAATAACTAAATAATATAATATTTCAATTTATGTTTCAAATTAATATATATTTATATTTTTAAATATATATGTATCTATTTACAAATAGTTGTTCGTGAATCGTCGAGAACAGTCGAAGGGTAATTGCAAAAATGAAAATAGTTCAAAATTTTTGAGACTTAACCTTACAGACTTTTCTCATCGTGTCAAAGATATTAAATCGTATCGAGAGTTTGGTTTAAAATTAGTCAAAATTTTTCGGGTCGTCACAGTACCTCCGTTAAAGAAATTTCGTCCCGAAATTTGATCGAGGTCGTCATGGCTAACAATAAAAAATGTTTTCATGACTAATATGAGTTGATAGATAGAGTTTTATCATTATTAACTAATATAGATAAAACGATTCGATTATGTGTAGCGTACGAGTGAAGATATCACAAAAGAGTGACTGAAGAAATAAAGTTTCGCCTTAACTTTTGACGTAGTCACAGTTGATTTCCGAAATTTAAGGGACTTAAGAGAATCTTCGTAATAAGATTTGATTCTTCGGTAATTAAGGAAATTAAGATCTCTTTAATTAAATGCAGTCATCTGCCTCGATTGCTCTGTCAGATACTTCCATTATAAATTTACCTCTACCGTTCCATTATCTTCATCACTTCAATACTTTTCTTTCCTTGATTTTAAGTACAGCATGTAATGGTCCAGAATTCGTAGGTATGGAGTTTCGAATGAACATGGCTAGTGTTCTAAGAGAAAAATTGTAATAGTACGATCTTGGTTGGTTAAATTACCAGAAATTACGGAAAAGATAGAACTATCAAGAAATATGTTCTTGATATGTTTAGAGCTTAGGTATAATGTAAGAGTCGTGTAACATGGCACATGATGACATTATAGTCTGTGAATCATCATGTTCCATTAGAAACTCAACATGACTTACTGTAATATAATCACGTTGATCAAGTGTCATTATATTATACTAACTCATGCTTCAATTCCCAACACTACTTCAAAAATATTCAAATATTAAATTCAAAATTTTCAAAATTTAGAAACTAAAACAATTTCCTTTCTAATGTAATACTGATAGCGTGAAGAGATAAACGATTTCAGATAAGAATAGTTATGAAAATATCTTTGGAAATATCAAGGATATTTATAATAAAAGATACGGTGATATCTTAGAATTTCTAATATCGATGGATTATGAATAAGATTTTTCCGTAAAAGTGTAGAGTCAGGAGCAAAGTATTTGCTAATGACTTCAACAGATATTGAATTAGTTGGATTCTTTGAAGGCAAGTTTAGTCTTTGTGATTTATCCATAGCCTCCTTCATGGTTTTTCAATCCGTTTTCCAGTATCAAATTTTCTTTTGAGCTTTTCCAACGTATCCTTCTTTATCATCAAACTTTTGACTGTTAAAGTCATTATAGTTTTTGCTGCTTTATCAGTTCTTTTAATACTCAGAGAATTGATTCGTAGACTGAGTGCTTTTTAGAATTTCAAAATGGAAGATCATAATTCTAAGAGATAAATGTTATATGTATACATATAACTGTTGATGTAGAATTGTTGCGAGATTTAAAAATAATGATTGTTAATTTCCGGTAATTGATATGGTAATTCTCATTACAAGATGCGGATGAGTATATGATATGGTTTTAATGAACAAAAATAAGGGTTCTTCGGAAAGTCAGAGATCAATGAAGTTGTTGGTAAGTTTACTGCTAATGTGGTAGAATATAAACGATTTCCCGGTAACGATACAAGAGCAAGCACATATATCAAGGTTATAATAAGGTTGATTCGAACGAAAAATTGAAGTTGACTTGCTGGAGCTATGACAAAATTGGCTACTTTGGAAAGGGATTGCAAAGTTATCTTCGGTAATAACAACGCCAAAGGAGTTAGCACAGATACGTGTTAAACGTTTACTCAGGTTCCGAGTATTTTCAGGTGCATAACTATATGCATCAATCTTTTCTTTCGTAGATGAAGTACAGTTGGTTCATCCTCTCGATTGAGGTGTTTTCAAGAATCATGAAAAGGTTTGAATGCTGATTGTAATTGTCAAGATACAAATGAGGTTTAAAATGAAATCAAGTGGCAAATTTGAAGAAATGTTTACTTTCATATGTTATAATCAATATTTTAATTCATTTTAATTGTCCAATGTTGGTAGTCCATAGTTAGTAGTCCATATTTAGTAATTCAATAATTCAGATATATAATATTCGAATTAATTAATACGTATCATGACCCATTGTATACATGTCTCAGACTCGATCACAACTCAAAGTATATATATTATTTTAGAATCAACCTCAACCCTGTACAGCAAACTCGATCATTACCGCGTATAGAGTGTCTATGGTTATTCCAAATAATATATATAGATGACGTCGATATGATATGTCAAAACATTGTATATGTGTCCAGATATTTAAAATGCGTAAATAACAGTATTTAAACGACGATAAATAAAGTGCGTAAAATAAATAACAGAAATTAAATGACGATAAATAAAATTGCGAGAATTTAAATTGCGATAAATAAATTGCGATAAATAAAATGTAATAAGGAATTAACAGTTAGCTAGGAACAGTTAGCTAGGATTTCGTTAGCGTGAATTCTTAACAAGATTTCTCATAGTTAATTTGTTCGTTTCTAACAAATTTTATTTTGTCAAATGTTTTCTTCATTATGCCACTTGTTGGATTCTGATAGGTCAAAATCCAAATATGAAATTGAATGAAAATGGTTATTCTGCGGTGAACGGATACGTATATCTATGGATGTAAGTAGGATAGTAAATGACTGTTGAATCCGATTTGAAAGAATGTACAGTGTAACTTATTAATGTGAAATCTAAATATTCCTCAGGTATTACCTACCCGTTAAAATATTTTCACCATTAACAGTTTGTACAAAGAATTTCTAATTACGATTCTTATGAAAATATATATACATATATATTTTCTTCAGATGTAATCATGGATTTAATGAGTAGATATAATATTAAACTCATTTGATTTACCGTTAGATCTAGAATACATAATCTTTAAAACATTAGAGATTACATAATCATCATGAAGAACGAAGATAACCGATGTAGAACAAGATGTAGAATGAAGATTATGCTCGAGGTATAGATTGCGATATTGAGGCGTGTGATGTTGAAACTTGGGTTGTTGGTGGTACTACTGGTGTTGATGTTGGTGGTACTGTTGGTGTTGTTGATGTTATTGAAGCTAGTACGTTTTGCACAATATTTTCCAAATTGATTACTCGAGCGCGAAGTTCGTTGACTTCTTCTATTATTTCGGGATGATTATCGGTCAGAACGAGCGGGTGAATAAGGTTTAGAATTGTGGATAGAGTATAATCGTGGCGGGATATTCAGGAAATGAGGCTGAAAATGGTGTTTCGGATAGGTTCGCCGGTAAGTGCTTCAGGTTCTTAGCCAAGAGGTGAATTCGGTTGGTGGAAAGGATCGCCTTCTTCTCATTTCCATTGATTTAGTCGACTACGAACCCATCCCTAATTCATCTAGAATTGATGATGGCTAATTGGTTGGTCAATTTCGGTCACACTGCTTTTGGAGCTTGAGTGAAACTCCACATCGGAATCCGAGGGATTTGAACTAGTGGTGAATTCCATTTCCTACAATTGAATAAAGGATTTTTCGATATAAAAATGATTTTCGGCTATCGGATGGTATTCTAATTACATAGAATATCTATATATATAGAACAAAAGATTTTATAGATTACGGAGGAATTTACGGAATATGTCAGGCAAAGTTATAGTAACAGATACGCTAAGATATAAATTAGCAGATACGCTAAGATATGAATTTTGTCTGTACACTATTCATGCAGCCAATGCAGTAAGATGTGTCTAGACTAAGAATAATAAGCAGGTAATTTCTTAAGGATGATAAGCAGATGATTTCCGACTAGAAATGATAAGCAAAACTTTTAACATGCAGACCAGGTTCAAGTCCAGACTTATTAATATATCCTAACAACTACTAGGCCGAAGTCCAAACTCATTAATGCATCTTAACAACTACTAGTTAGACACACTAATGCAAGACCTGGTTCGCTACGACCACCGCTCTGATACCACATGAGACGACCCGTCCTAATCCATAAGGATGAATACAATAACATATGATTACATCGCGAGGTATTTGACCTCTATATGATACATTTTACAAATATTGCATTCATTTTTAAAAGACAAACTTCCATTTCATCGAAAGTTGACAAATATGCATATCCTTTCATAATATATCCAAACTATGAATGAATTAATATTAATCTTGATGAACTCAACGACTCGAATGCAACGTCTTTTGAAATATGTCATGAATGACTCCAAGTAATATCTCTAAAATGAGCAAATGCACGGCGGAAGATTTCTTTAATACTTGAGAATAAACATGCTTAAAAGTGTCAACCAAAAGGTTGGTGAGTTCACTAGTTTATCATCAATAATCATTTTCATCATTTTAATAGACCACAAGATTTTCATTTCCATTTCTCATAAATAAACATCCCATACATAGAGATAAAAATCATTCATATAGATTGAACACCTGATAATCGACATTAACAAGATGCATATAGAATATCCCCATCATTCCGGGACTCCCTTCGGACATGATAAATTTCGAAGTACTAAAGCATCCGTAACAACGGATGGGGCTTGTTGGGCCTGATAGATCTATCTTTAGGATTTGCGTCAATTAGGGGCCAGTTCCCTAATTCTTAGATTACCAGGCTAAAAGGGGCATATTCGGTTTCGATCCATTCAACCATATAATGTAGTTTCGATTACTTGTGTCTATTTCGTCAAGCATTTATAAAAGCGCATGTATTCTCAGTCCGAAAAATATATATTGCAAAAGCATTTAAAAAGGGAGTAATGAAACTCACAATACGATATTTTGTAGTAAAAATATGCATACGACGGAACTGAACAAAGCAGGGTTGGCCTCGGATTCACGAACCTATATCATTTATATATATATATATATATATTAACACATATAATTGTAATCGAACGAATTTATATATTATTAGTGATATACTTGTTATTTTAATAAATTATGTGTTTCATTAGTAATTTAATTAAAGGTATTTATTTTATATTCTTTAAATAAATAAAAATGTTAACATAGTTTAATTAAGTATATTTATATATGACTAATTTTTATTGTAGTAATGATAATAATATTAGTAGTAATTTTGATAATAATAGTAATATGGTTTTTATAAAAATAATAATGATACTAGTAATAATAAAAATGATAATAATATTAATAATGTAAAAATAATAATATTAATGTTAAAAATAATAATAATAGGGATAACAAAATAGTAATGATAAAAATAATGATAATTCTAATAATAACAATAATACTTAATAATAATAATAATAATAATAATAATAATAATAATAATAATAATAATAATAATAATAATAATAATAATAATAATAATAATAATAATAATAATAATAATAATAATAATAAAAATAACAATAATAATAATAATAATGAGTAATAAGTAAACTACCTCGAAGAAGTAGTTCTAAAAAAAAACGCCCAAGTCTGGGTTTGAACCCGCGACGTTCCGCTAACCAGATAACATCCTTAACCACTTCTTTGACCTCGCTTTTTCTGATTAAAATTAGGATTTTAATTTATTTAACTCGATCTTATTTGTTTCCCTTTCTCTTTTTCTTCTTCAATTTCAAAACCCATTTGATCATCATTGTCATTTCTCTATCTTATTCTCGTTCATCATCATAATTAACATACATCGTATCCATCATCATAACCATACAAGTTACCATCATGATCCTTTACATAACCATCATCATTTTTATCATCGTGGCATCAAAATCATCATCATCATTTTCCAATCATTAACATCCTTACGATCACGACTCATATCATCACCATAATCATCTCATCTTCATAATCATACATCATCTTCTAATTAAGTGATAATGGGCCGTGATTGGAACAAATGGGTAACAGCTCAAGTTCAGAAAAATAAAAATAAAACTTATATATATGTCCAAGCCCCAAAAAGCCATTCAGCCCATGCAAACCTCAGCCCAACCGTAGCCCAATTAATCAATCCAATTAAT
This sequence comes from Rutidosis leptorrhynchoides, assembly GCF_046630445.1. Lineage (NCBI taxonomy): Eukaryota > Viridiplantae > Streptophyta > Magnoliopsida > Asterales > Asteraceae > Rutidosis > Rutidosis leptorrhynchoides. Next base: position 370,322,625 of record NC_092343.1, on the reverse strand, counting down.
ACTCCAATCCAATAACAGTTTAATAGACCCAACTGTTTTGATCGATAAATTAGAAGGGTATCGGTGGTGGTTGCTTTGCGTAGCAGCATAAACATCAAACCAGTCCAAGTCGATTGAAAAAAAATTACAGTTGCAGGAATCGAGCATATACCAGCATCAATCATGTTCGTAATTCATCAACATCTACCATCATTTTCTTTGTTACGGTTGCAAAACAGAAATAGGTACATACATCTGCTGGAGGCACTTGTTAAGTATAATTAATTGGATATGGTGGAGTGGAAGACACGTAGGGAATATATGTACAAGAGACCAGCTGTAAATGTTTTCCTTTCCCATTTAAATATAGTCGACAACAACAAAGCTTGTGGAACCCGCCACTTAAACCTTCACAAAGTTACAATGGACTGGTTTCCTGTTTTGGTTTAGATAAATAAAAAATAAAAAAAGCGTAAAATAAAAGATAGCAGTAGGAGCTTTTTCAATAGGGTTTCGTGGTGGAGGGGCTGGAAGACAGAAACAAGCATAAAATTGATAGTTTTGATGATATTGGTGTTGTTGCTCGATTGGGAATAGAAACAGAAATATATCGAGCAGCAGTAACATAATCATCCTAAGTGGGTTTCGTGATTTTGAAAACAAGAGAAAAGAAAACAGAAGTTTAGCAGTAGTCTTGGTTTTGTGGTCTAAGGTGTTGGTTTAAATAGTTTGAAGTGGGTTTTTTTCGAGCTAGGTTCACGAAGGTGATCGAGCAACAAGTATAGTAACAAGTATTGGTGGTTTAAACAAGGTTGGTGACTTGAGGATGGGGATTCACGAGGGAAAACAGCACAACATCAACAATTTTTAATTCGTTCATTCGTGTTTTGGGGTTTGTAAGGTGAATGGTGTTTATGGTGATAGAGTGTTCAATGAGTTATAGAAACAGTTAAACATAGCAGCAAGTATAGAATAGTGGTGGTTTGTTTCACGATCAAGTTAAAGAGAGAGAGGAGAGATAGAGAGATTCAAGGTGGTGGAAGTGGGTTGCAGAGGTGGTGGATGACGGCGGCTATGATGGGTTTTCAAAAGGAGCAAAGCAAAACAAGTAGGTTTTGAATAGTAGTGGTAAAACAAGTGGGTTCATGGTGGTTTGCGAGTCAATAGAAGTAGAAATGAGATTATAGCAGCCACTACAAGTTGCAGTAGCAAGATGATGGCGTGAAGGATGGTGGTTTTTGAGATGTTGATTGAATAGTAGTACTAGCAATACGAAGGTGGTTTGTTTTGGTAATACTCGAACAAGATGCAACAGTAGCTTCAATGGACGTTTGATGGTAATGGTTATGGCTCTTGTTCAAGCATAAAACAGCAACAAATTGCAGGTCTTGGGTTGATGGTTCTTGGCCAAAGAGAATCAAAGATTGATCAATAGTGGTGGGTTTTGTGGTGCTTATGTTGAACCGAGACAGTAAGCATGGTGAAGATGGTGTGGTGATCGGTCTACAGCAACAATTACAATAACAAAATGATGGTGTGGTGATGATAAAATGGTTGATGGCTTGAGTGGTGATGGTGATCGAAATAGATGCAGATGGAGTGATATATTTGATCAAATATGTAATGAATGTATCATATGCATATGTATTTATAATATAATATAGACAATGAAATGATAAAGAACACATACAGTGATCCTTTAAATGATAATCCTCATAATCATGTATTAAATTACTATTAGTCTGCCGACACCTTAACACGGGTATCAATATCTACAAATAGTTTAATATTTCAATTTATGTATCGAATTAATATATATTTATATTTTTAAATATATATGTATCTTTTTACAAATAGTTATTCGTGAATCATCGAGAACAGTCGAAGGGTAATTGCATAAATGAAAATATTTCAAAATTTTAGAGACTTAACCTTATAGACTTTTCTCATCATGTCAAAGATATTAAATCGTATCGAGAGTTTGGTTTAAAATTAGTCAAAATTTTTCGGGTCGTCACAGTTAAAGCGTGTGAAGACAGAGAATATTGGAAAAGATGAAGTTTCAAAAGGTTTTTCTCGTTTTCTTCCTTCTTAAAAGAGTCAACTAGACAGATAAATTTGTTTATGTGAAAGTTAGGCTCGTCAGTCGGTAATCCTTGAAATTTACAGATCATACTGACCAGCTTGACCATATGTGAACTAATTTCAGGAGTTCCTTCAGTTCCTAAGGTGATCGGTCCTCCTATTTCCTCTAAGCATGATTTTTGCATAGAAGCGAGGGTGTTTTGTTGTTCCATTTTTTATGATATTCTGTTTAAAAAAAAAACTCAAAAGTAAATTTTAGAAAATAATTGACTAAAAGGATTGATAATTTAATAAAAACAATTATTCTTGAAATTCGATCGCTAACCTTATCGATATTCTAATTGATAGGATTTCTTATAGATTACTGGGTATCTAGGTGGCCAGGCTGACTACGCAGAGGCAGGATCCTTTTGGTTCCAATATAATTGGAGACTGTTTGGAAAATCCAATGACCAAGTTCGTGTATAAATGTCTTTCTTAGACACCACCAAACAATACTTTTGTCTGTTTAAAATCTTTCTCAATCAAAATATTCGATCCCCAGCAGTGGCGCCAAAAGAAGTCTCCCTATGATATGACTACTATGGATGGTTTTATTCGTGCGGTGTCGTTAGGTCGCAGTACGTCAGATTCGGTGTAGCACACAGAGGTTTTGTTAAATTTATATTGTGTAAGTTTACCTAGGGTCGTGTTTACCTAGGGTCGTGTTTTTGAATGGTTTAACGAATTGAAGAATAAGTGGATAATTGTCTTTTATTAGATTACCTGGATAAATGATAGTAGTTGCTTTAAGCTAAAAGGTAGTAATTGCGGAAAAGTAAATAAAGTGGGAGGATGTCCGGAGTGTGCAGATCCAGAAAATATTGACCAAGATATTAGTTCGGGCTAGGAAGAGGTAATTATGTTGATATTAAATCTTATGATTGAAGTGGTGTAGATCTGGTTGGATAAGCCAATTACACAGACCTACTTATCTCTAGACTCTTAGAGTTCTCGTTGAGTAGTGAGAAGTATGTCACGTGGTTGTATAATTGAAATGTGAGAATACCTCGGGGGTTATCCTTAATATAGCACTAGGTTTATTAGTGAGTTGAGTTCTAATCCTAACCCTCGTTATTAGTTTGGTTAACTGAATAACAACGTGCCGTGTTGATTGAACAATGATCACAAACGAAAGGAGTCCGTCGGGTTAAGTTGACAAAACCTTAAATGAAAACTAACAATCATTTCATCATACTAATGAGATCAAACCAAAGCAAACATTATACAGCATTAAAGTTGGTATACTGAAAGTAAAGTAGATAGAAACCTAACAGATACCTAAATAGTTGATATGACTTAATCCTAGGGCAACCATCAAACAAGAACATGCAATAGGTTTGGGTCATACAGTCACGGCACTAGCTAGATCTTAACAGCTGTTAAGAGGTCTCCTTGGAATAGTTAATAGGCATACTAGGTCATTCATGTCTCAATTCATAAGTTCTGTGTCCTAAAAGCGCATTAGATGCCTCTCGGGAACTCTGGCCATACCGAGTTCATAGAATCTTCAGATACAGTATAACTAGGGGTCTTAGTCCTATGAAGTATCTAAGTTCATATAGGTGGACAAGTCATGATCACAACCTAGGTTGGTCAATCCTTAAGATGCTAGCATACAAATCTATCAAACTCACAAGTTCAGCATAATAACAATAACCGTACTAATTTAACATAATTATGCTAACCCAAACTTCTATCATGGTAACATACAGATTAATTAAGCTATCATGGTAATATCGGAACACATTATTAAACATAAAAGGTAAGAATACACGTTTAATACAAGAGACAAGAGCTTCGGATATAAACCTGAAAAGGCTGAAGAAATCTGCTCGAGATCGCAGGGACTCGCCGGGATATCCTCCGAAAAATAAAAGCTAAGCTAGCTACTACTAGAAACTAACTAAAACTTGAAAATATAAAATGAATTGTAAATTGAGTGTGTGTTGAAATGGATGGAGAGAGCTGATAAGGCTAAAAAGGAACATATATTTCATAACATTATCCCCCAAGAAAGACAAGATTTTAGTTGCAATTGTTCCATATTCAAGTAATATTCGTTTATATTAAATAAGTGCGAAGACAAAAGGCGAAAATGAAGATTTGAAGACGGTAAGGTCCAAAATGCTCAAATGTACAAGATACAATTAAAATGGTTCAAATTATTGATGAGGAACGTCTAAAAATAACAAGAGTACAAGTTACGAAACGCAAAGTACACGATATAAAATAGTACGCAAGGACGTCCGAAAATCCGGAACCGGGACCCGAGCCAAGAAGAAACGCCCGACGCAATGGACCAAAAATATCTAGTCTACTATGCACATAAATATAATATAATATATAAATAATTATTAAAATTATTTATATTTTATATATATTTAATAAATATGTCGACGAACAAGAAGACAAAAGATATGTGAGCTGTCCAGCGTGGCCATGCGAGTCGCATGGCAAATAGGCATAAACCCATGCGAGTCGCATGAGGATCAGAATCAGGCCTGGTCTATAAATTTGCCAGTTTTCGTTCGTTTTTACCACACACCACACACACAAATACATAATAATACTCCCTAGTATAATATAAATAAATATATATATGTATATATAGTATAGATTAGTGTTATATTAGATTAGTTTGGGTTATGTAAAAGTTATTTTTACGGGTTTTTGAAGTTGAAATTCTGTCCGTGTAACACTACGCGATAAATACTCAATGTAAGTTATGTTCTCCTTTTTAAATTAATGTCTCGTAGCTAAGTTATTATTATGCTTATTTAAAACGAAGTAATCATGATGTTGGGCTAATTACTAAAATTGGGTAATTGGGCTTTGTACCATAATTGAGGTTTGGACAAAAGAACGACACTTGTGGAAATGAGACTATGGGCTATTAATGGGCTTTATATTTGTTTAACTAAATGATAGTTTGTTAATGTTAATATAAAGATTTACAATTGGGCGTCCCTATAAATTACCATATACACTCGATCGGACACGATGGGCGGGGTATTTATATGTACGAATAATCGTTCATTTAACCGGACACGGGAATGGATTAATAGCCACTAGAATAATTAAAACAGGGGTGAAATTACATTCAAGGGTAATTGGTGTAATTGTTAACAAAGTAGTAAAACCTTGGTTTACACGCAGTCGATAACCTGGTGTATTCATTAAACAAAGTATTAAAACCTTGTTACAATTCGAATCCCCAATTAGTTGGAATATTTAACTTCGGGTATAAGGATAATTTGACGAGGGCACTCGCATTTTATATTTATGACCGATGGACTGTTATGGACAAAAACCAGACGGACATATTAAATAATCCAGGACAACGGACAATTAACCCATGGGCATAAAACTAAAATCAACACGTCAACCATCATGGTTACGGAAGTTTAAATAAGCATAATATATTTTATTTCATATTTCCTCGTACTTTTATTTATTGTCATTTTAATTATTGTTATTTATTTTATATTATTATTTAAATATCGTCATTTACTATACGCTTCGCTTAAAATATAAAATCGACAAACCGGTCATTAAACGGTAAACTCTCCTTTTATATATTATTATATATAATTATATATATTTTGTACAAATATAATTATATAAAAATAAGTGTTTCATAAGCCCGTCTCCCTGTGGAACGAACCGGACTTACTAAAAACTATACTACTCCGCGACTAGGTACACTGCCTATTGTGTTGTAGCAAGGTTTTGGTATATCCATTTTGTAAATATTTAATTAAAACTTGTTAAATTTTGTAGCATTCCGTATTAAAAATATAGTATATTCCGTAACCCCACGCTACGACATCAAGTTTTTGGCGCCGCTGCCGGGGAGTCGGCGAAACTATCTATTTTTCATTTTTGTATATATATATTTATTATTTTTAGAAAAACAATATAAAATCCTAAAAATTAAAAAATTTAAAAATCTAAAAATTTAAAAAATTAAAACTGAAAAGAAAAAAAAATATATATATTTTTATATAATTTTAAGATTTTTATTTATAAAATTATCAAATATTTCTATTTTTAGTTTTATAAAAATATTAAGTTTTTATTTAAATTATATATATATTTTATTTAATATTTAAAACAGAAAATATAAATAAATATAAATAATACGGTTGAGCCTGTCATTTGACCCCCCTCATTTGAACCGGCTCTGGAGGTCATGCGACTCGCATGACCCTTAGCCTGAACCCCATGCGAGTCGCATGAGGGGTCTGACAGGGCCACATACAACCCTACTTTCGCATTAAATACGGTATTTTATTTATTATTATTAATATAAACCCTAATTAGTTTATTAATTTAATATTAATTAGTTTTAATTCTTAATTAATTTGTATTTTACTTTTAATTAGTTTTATTAATATATAAATTAATATCTTTAATAAATAATAATATAAAAATAATATTTTTTTTTTTATAAAAATTATTCTTTTTCTCAACTTTTTATATATTTTTATATTTTGTATCTTTTAGTCGTTTAGCGTAATATTTGTATTTTGTCGTTCGTACTTAGTTTTAAATATAGATTTTGCCGTAGTTTATTTTTATATTTCTAGATTTTTAGGTTTGCCGTAAAATCCCTTAAGTACTTATTCCTTAGACTAAGATTTAGGTGCTTTAGAATTTTGCGACGCCATTTTTCGTACGACTTTCTTACTTTTATTTTTCGACGTCTATTTTTCTACCTTTTTATTTTTCGACACTTTTCGACGCGCAATCTATTTCTTTCTATTTTCTCGACACTCTAGTTTTTAGGACCTAGAATTTTCTCTATTTCTTATCTAATATCTCAAACAGAAAGAAAAATTATTTAAGCGGTTAAATTAATGGACGTTGACATTTTTCTGGTTCGTAGTAATAGTTGGATTTATTAGTGGCTAGTTGTGGGCTTCCGATTTAAAGGGTCCTGGCTACCTGCTGTATCTTTTGGCTATTCGAAACGTGGGCAAAATCAGAAAAGTCTATTAATTGGACAACTTATATAAGTTTTTCTATTTTTATAACTAATAGGATAATTCGTGAATGCACCACATTGTAGCTAAAATTTGGCCATCGCAATAAAATGGAAAATTTTGAAAACAAGGCTATGGAAACTCTTTTTGATATCCAAAATCAATTAAATCAATACTCTCAAACGAGTGTTGATGACAATTCGGTCAGTCAATCTTGGATCGCGAACGACGAAACAATAACTGGTTGTGAAATCTGTGGAGATTATCACTCAACATGGGAATGTTACTATTACATTCCTACTGAAAATTACGCACCCACAGAACCTGAATGGAACGATTATGAAGAACACAATTCTAATTGGGATTATTCCCAAGAAGATATTCAAACTCAACAACCAGAAAAACTTGAAGATTCTTTAGATTATATGAGAATCAAACTCGAAGAACTTGATGCTCAAAAGGAACAAATGAGAGAGTTTGTAAATAGGCAAGCTGAAACTCTATCAGATTACACACCTGTTGATCTGAGGAGTATTGTGCAAGAAAATCTCAAATCATCGAATTTTGATGAATTCGAGAGCTCCGAAATCACCAACTATCCCGATGATAATTCTTATTCAGCCTTACCAATTTCACAACATATCGACACATTAGCCTCTACCGACGAAGAAGATGTAAGGGTAACAAATTGGTACTCTTGGGAAAACGATAACGTTGAAAATTTTACCCCCGAGACCAAACCAAACTTCACCATTCCACAACCTCCTAACCCAATATTCTCAATAGACGAGTCATCTACTGAAGATGAACCACGAGCTGTAATAGATAATGACACCTCGGATTTCACCCAATTGGGTAATAGAGGTGAAACCTTTGATTCCGAGAATGAACGGAAGGAAATATTAGAAATTGTCCACCCTATAGATATAAGTATGTCGGTGTATATCGATCCATTTGACCAAGAACCAGAAAAGAGACATATCCATTTACTAAAAGCTACACTTAAAAAAGAATTAAGTAGTGACGATCGGGTGAGTCTAAACTTTAAACCCATTGATATATTATACACCACCCGAGATATAAATAACTGGCTCACTATTCTAATTCGTGGAACTTATTCTACCGACTTCACATGTCGTCAGCTAAGTGTGGGGAAGTCTAACCCCACTTAACGTTAAAATAGGGGTTCGGGTTAGTGCATAACTCGTTAATAACCATGCATGATAAGTTAGGGTAAAATATGTATTTTCAAAAAAATTAGCAAACAGTTCAGAAAAGCAACCATTTTTGAAGAAAAACATGTGTGATAAAACAAAAAGGAAGGAACGATAAGGCGCACCATCTATCATTCGACGAGCTTTGTAAGTACAAACTAGGTATTCTTAATCACTTTTCTACACTAATCACCCTCATGAATTTATAATTAGAGTCTGATTTCATGCAAATGAGGGCATTGCATGATCTCAAGTGTGGGGAAGGGTTATAAATTCTCTCGGGTTTACACTTGGTTTATTTGCCAAATTTTGTGAAAATTTGAAAAATTTTCAACTAAATAAATTTAAAATCATGTTTATACATATTTATGAACGATGAAAACTAGGTGTTAATACCGAAATTATCGTTACCTAGAAAAGGACATAAATTGAGAAACAACCCAAAACGCTTGAATTCATTTAAAATGGAATAAAGGAAAATAACAAGGCAAAGAAAGAAACTAAGTGTGGGGAGAATATACCAAGTTATTAAAAACTATCTATCATATGTTTCTGTAAAGTTATTGCAGGTGTTTTTGTTTTGGACTAAATTAACTGTTTTACCCGATTTACTGTAATGAAAGATGGATCTACACGATGAATCAATTCCATCATTAAAAGGAAGTAAAGTCTTCCGAAAAAGACACGCGCTTCTTGATTTAGGTCATGAAGTTGTCGTCCAGACCAGCTGTAGGTTGACGAAAAATCTAGAAAAGTCATCACTAAAATCGGCTGGAAATCCACGGACCTCAGCATCAAACAGGGTCGCCAAGTGGTCAGATTTATCCTAACCATGAGAAGGATTTATCTCGTACAATGGGGGGGGCACCGTACAAATTAGCTTGATAAGACTAATGAATCAGATCCCCAGAAAGGATAATCTCCTTTAAAGATTAAAAATCAGCTTTTAAGCCTGATATTACTCAATCCTAGAGATTGACCCTAAAGATTGAGAATTACAAACTCATGGAATTCAATGATATCTAGACTCGAGCTTGAACGAGAAAATATTTTGATCAAAAATACAAACCGATTTGTTTTCTGAAAACCCATTTTCAATGCGTTCATTACCATTGAACGTAAAATCCTAAGAATTCACCTGGAATTCGTTAGGTCACCTGAACCAAATCGGGTGTCAACCGTAAGAACGGTGGTTGCATAGCATGGTCGGAGACAGGACCTTGTGCCAGACCGAAAAATCATAGGATGATCTTTACTATTGCTCCTACCAAGGATAGTACTAGCATCCGACACGTAATTAGACCATGAACAAATGCATGTCATTAGACATTGCCTTAACAGTTTCTTGTTCATCGCTTTCCTTTACAACTGGACGGTAGTTTATCGAAAGGTAATATACGGAACAAGTAAACTGGATGTGTGCTTTCCGATACCGGGATAGCAGTGGATTACACGAGCCTAAATGTTTTTAGCCAAAATATTGATCCACAAATATATTTTGCAACACCAATGGTGGGTTAAATCAGAAAACTTGTCTAGGGTAAAATCTAGCTTGAATTTTCAAAAGATCAAATGTTTTCATAAAGATCCAATTTCCTTAAGGATCTACATTTTTATAGTCATGTGGGACTTAAACCGCCTTTCAAATGTGCACTTTGCTTTGGAAACCGAAAGTAAATCGGCTATTTGATTGCAAGTGTCGTTGACCTAAACCCGAGGCAACTGTGGATGACACACCCACCTTTAAACCACATCGTTACTATCATTGTTTATACCGCCATATTAAAATCACTAATGTATAAAGTGTGAAGAATAAAGAAGTGATTTGTGTGATGTATTATATTATTTCAAGACTGTATTGCTTGAGGACAAGCAACGCTCAAGTGTGGGGATATTGATAAGGCTAAAAAGGAACATATATTTCATAACATTATCCCCCAAGAAAGACAAGATTTTAGTTGCAATTGTTCCATATTCAAGTAATATTCGTTTATATTAAATAAGTGCGAAGACAAAAGGCGAAAATGAAGATTTGAAGACGGAAAGGTCCAAAATGCTCAAATGTACAAGATACAATTAAAATGGTTCAAATTATTGATGAGGAACGTCTAAAAATAACAAGAGTACAAGTTACGAAACGCAAAGTACACGATATAAAATAGTACGCAAGGGCGTCCGAAAATCCGGAACCGGGACCCGAGCCAAGAAGAAACGCCCGACGCAATGGACCAAAAATATCTAGTCTACTATGCACATAAATATAATATAATATATAAATAATTATTAAAATTATTTATATTTTATATATATTTAATAAATATGTCGACGAACAAGAAGACAAAAGATATGTGAGCTGTCCAGCGTGGCCATGCGAGTCGCATGGCAAATAGGCATAAACCCATGCGAGTCGCATGAGGATCAGAATCAGGCCTGGTCTATAAATTTGCCAGTTTTCGTTCGTTTTTACCACACACCACACACACAAATACATAATAATACTCCCTAGTATAATATAAATAAATATATATATGTATATATAGTATAGATTAGTGTTATATTAGATTAGTTTGGGTTATGTAAAAGTTATTTTTACGGGTTTTTGAAGTTGAAATTCTGTCTGTGTAACACTACGCGATAAATACTCAATGTAAGTTATGTTCTCCTTTTTAAATTAATGTCTCGTAGCTAAGTTATTATTATGCTTATTTAAAACGAAGTAATCATGATGTTGGGCTAATTACTAAAATTGGGTAATTGGGCTTTGTACCATAATTGGGGTTTGGACAAAAGAACGACACTTGTGGAAATGAGACTATGGGCTATTAATGGGCTTTATATTTGTTTAACTAAATGATAGTTTGTTAATGTTAATATAAAGATTTACAATTGGGCGTCCCTATAAATTACCATATACACTCGATCGGACACGATGGGCGGGGTATTTATATGTACGAATAATCGTTCATTTAACCGGACACGGGAATGGATTAATAGCCACTAGAATAATTAAAACAGGGGTGAAATTACATTCAAGGGTAATTGGTGTAATTGTTAACAAAGTAGTAAAACCTTGGTTTACACGCAGTCGATAACCTGGTGTATTCATTAAACAAAGTATTAAAACCTTGTTACAATTCGAATCCCCAATTAGTTGGAATATTTAACTTCGGGTATAAGGATAATTTGACGAGGGCACTCGCATTTTATATTTATGACCGATGGACTGTTATGGACAAAAACCAGACGGACATATTAAATAATCCAGGACAACGGACAATTAACCCATGGGCATAAAACTAAAATCAACACGTCAACCATCATGGTTACGGAAGTTTAAATAAGCATAATATATTTTATTTCATATTTCCTCGTACTTTTATTTATTGTCATTTTAATTATTGTTATTTATTTTATATTATTATTTAAATATCGTCATTTACTATACGCTTCGCTTAAAATATAAAATCGACAAACCGGTCATTAAACGGTAAACTCTCCTTTTATATATTATTATATATAATTATATATATTTTGTACAAATATAATTATATAAAAATAAGTGTTTCATAAGCCCGTCTCCCTGTGGAACGAACCGGACTTACTAAAAACTATACTACTCCGCGACTAGGTACACTGCCTATTGTGTTGTAGCAAGGTTTTGGTATATCCATTTTGTAAATATTTAATTAAAACTTGTTAAATTTTGTAGCATTCCGTATTAAAAATATAGTATATTCCGTAACCCCACGCTACGACATCAAGAGCCCTTTAAATAGACTTGATTTTTGCCTGCAAATGTTTGGCAGGCCGTTTGGCAGGCCGTTTGCAGGGGCCGTGAAATGTGCCGTTCATATCGATTATAAACGTTTCATATTAATTGGTTTCTTTGCGAGGTTTTGACCTCTATATGAGACATTTTTCAAAGACTGCATTCGATTTTAAAACAAACCATAACCTTTATTTTATCAATAAAGGTGTAAAAAGCATTACGTAGATTATCAAGTAAAGATAATCTACAATATATCGTTTACACATGACCATTACATAATGGTTTACAATAATAATATGTTACATCAAAATAAGTTCTAGAATACAGTTTTTAAACAATATCGTACAAACATGGACTCCAAATCTTGTCCTTAATTTAGTATGCAATAGTGGAAGCTCTTAACAATCACCTGAGAATAAACATGCTTAAAACGTCAACAAAAATGTTGGTGAGTTATAGGTTTAGCCTGTATATTTATCAAATCATATTAATAGACCACAAGATTTCATATTTTCATTTCTCATAAACAACATGCATGCATAATAGCAATCTGTATAAAAATTATTCATATGGTGAACACCTATTAATCGACATTAACAAGATGCATATAGAATATCCCCATCATTCCGGGACTCCCTTCGGACATGATAAATTTCGAAGTACTAAAGCATCCGGTACTTTGGATGGGGCTTGTTGGGCTCGATAGATCTATCTTTAGGATTCACGTCAATTAGGGTGTCTGTTCCCTAATTCTTAGATTACCAACTAAAAGGGGCATATTTGGCTTCGATCATTCAACCATAAAATGTAGTTTCACGTACTTGTGTCTATTTTATAAAATATTTATAAAACTGCATGTATTCTCATCCCAAAAATATTAGATTTTAAAAGTGGGACTATAACTCACTTTCACAGATTTTTCCTTCGTTGGAAAATAACACTTGGCCACTGGTCGATTCACGAACCTATTACAAATATATACATATATATCAAAGTATGATCGAAATATATTCATAACATATTTTATTACGTTTCAATGTTTTAAATTTGTTAAGTTAACAGTCCAACGTTAGTAGTCCACAATTAGTTGTTCACAGTTAGTAGTATAGAAATAAATCAATATATATTATCTCGAATCAATCCACGACCCAGTGTATACAAGTCTCAGACTCAATCACAACTCAAAGTATATATATTATTTTGGAATCAACCTCAACCCTGTATAGCTAACTCGATCATTACCGCATATAGAGTGTCTATAGTTGTTCCAAATAATATATAGAGGACGTCGATATGATATGTCAAAACATTGTATACGTGTCTATGGTCTATCAAGATTACATAATATATGTTAGAATACATGTACAATATAATATAAGTTAGTTAAGTTATTGTTAGTATAGATTTGTTCACGTAGCTAAAACTAGTAATTTTTTACCAATTTTGTTTTACCCATCATTTCTTCGTTTTAAATCCGTTTTGAGTGAATCCAGTTGCTCCGGTTTCGTATCGAACTTGAATTTACGATACTAAACAGAAAAAGTGATGGTTTATAGTTGGATTTACAAGTTACAAGTCATTTTTGTAAGAGGTAGTCATTTTAGTCGAAAGAACGACGTCTAGATGACCATTTTGAAAAACATACTTCCACTTTGAGTTTAACCATGATTTTTGGATATAGTTTCATGTTCATATGAAAAATCATTTTCTCAGAAGAATATCTTTTAAATCAAAGTTTATCATAGTTTTTAATTATCCAAACCAAAACAGCCCCCGGTTTTACTACAACGGCGTATGTCCGGTTTTAAGGTGTTCTTCATGTTTCCAGGTTTTAAATCATTAAGTTAGTATATCATATAGATATAAAACATGTTTTTAGTTGATTTTAAAATTTAATTAAGAAGGATTAACTTTGTTTGTGAACAAATTTATAATTAACTAAACTATGTTCTAGTGATTACAAGTTCAAATCTTCGAATTAGATAGTTATATATATATGAATCGAACGATGTTAAGAACATCATTACTACCTCAAGTTTAGTAGGTAAACCTACTGGAAGTGACAAGAAATGATCTAGCTTTAAAGGATTTTTGGATGGCTTGAAAGTTCTTGAAGTAGAATCATGACATGAAAACAAGTTCAAGTAAGATTTCTACTCGAATTAAGATAGTTTATAGTTATAGAAATCGAATCAAAGTTTGAATATGAATATTACCTTGAATTAGGATGATAAACTTCTGTAAATAACAGAGGGTTCTTGATCTTAGATGATTACTTGAAATGGATTAGAAAGCTTGGAAGTAAACTAGTAAACTTGAAAGTGTTGTTGAAGTGTTCTTGAGTGATTATTTGGTATGATGATCTAGGTTAACTAGATTGAGCTAGATTGAGCTAGATTATGAAGAGAATGATGAAGAACACTTAGAACAATGAGAGAAAACTTGAGAGAGAGTAGTTTGATGCATGAAAGTTGAAAAATGAAAGTGTTTTGGTTGGTGAGTAAAAACGTGATCTTAGTGCTTCCATATAGGCTCCATTAGTTTGTAATTTTGTGAGATATTTCATGCTAGATGTTAATTGATAGTTCCCACATGTGTTGGTGACTCACAAGGGCTGCTAAGAGCTGATCATTGGATTGTATATACTAATAGTATATACATCTAGAAGCTGTGTATTGTACGAGTATGAATACGGGTGTATACGAGTAGAATTGTTGATGAAAACGAATGAGAATGTAATTGTGAGCATTTTTGTTAAGTAGAAGTACTTTGATATGTGTCTTGAAGTCTTTCAAAAGTGTACTAATACATCTTAATACACTACATGTATATACATTTTAACTGAGTCGTTAAGTCATCGTTAGTAGTTACATGTAAGTGTTGTTTTGAAACCTTTAAGTTAACGATCTCATTTAATGTTGTTACCCCATTGTTTATTATATCTAATGAGATATTAAATTATTATATATATATATATATATATATATATATATATATATATATATATATATATATATATATATATATATATATACATATACATATATATATATACATACATATACATATATATATATACATACATATATTAAAACGTCGTTACAACGATAATCGTTTCATAGATGTCTCATTTCGAAATTCTTAAGTTAGTAGTCTTGTTTTACATATGTAGTTCATTGTTAATACACTTAATGATATATTTAATTATCATTTTATCATGTTAAACATAGTGTATTAATATCTTAATATGATACATATATATTTAGTAAGACGTTGTTATAACAATAGTCGTTATATATATATCGTTTCGAGTTTCTTAATTCAATAGTCTCTTTTTATGTATATAACTCATTGTTAATATACTTGGTGAGATATTTACTCATCATAATATCATGTTAAATATATATATATATATATATATATATATATATATATACATATATATATATATACATATATATATATATATATACATATATATATATATATACATATATATATACATATATACATATATATATATATATACATATATATATATATATACATATATATATCTATTCATATATATATATATACATATATTATCATGTCGTTTTTACAAGTTTTAACGTTCGGGAATCGCCGGTCAACTTGGGTGGTCAATTGTCTACATGAAACTCATTTAAAATAATCAAATCTTAAAAAGTTTGATTGCTTAACATGTTGGAAACATTTAATCATGTAAATATCAATTTCATTTAATATGTATAAACATGAAAAAGTTCGGGTCACTAGAGTACCTACCCGTTAAATAAATTTCATCCCAAAATTTTAAGTAGTTGGAGGTGTTGACGCATCTTCTGGAAATAGGTACGGGTATTTCAGCTTCATCTGGTCTTCACGCTCCTAGGTGAACTCGGTATCTTAAACCATCGGTATCTTAAACCATCGGTATCTTATTTTGCTTGAGTATTTTAACCTCACGATCCATTATTTCGACGGGTTCTTCAACGAATTGTAGTTTTTCGTTAATTTTAATTTCGTCTAAAAGAATAGTGAGATCTTCTTTAGTTAAGCATTTCTTCAGATTCGAGATGTGAAAGGTATTATGTACATTGGCGAGTTGTTGAGGTAATTCAAGTCGGTAGGCTACTAGTCCGACACGATCTATAATCTTGAATGGTCCAATGTATCTTGGATTTAGTTTCCCCCGTTTACCAAATTGAACAACGCCTTTCCAAGGTGAAACTTTAAGCATGACCATCTCTTAAATTTCAAATTCTATATCTTTTCTTTTAATGTTCGCGTAGCTCTTTTGTCGGCTTTGGGCGGTTTTCAACCGTTGTTGAATTTGGATGATTTTCTCTGTAGTTTCTTGGATTATCTCCGGACCTGTAATTTGTCTATCTCCCACTTCACTCCAACAAATCGGAGACATGAAATTTCTACCATAAAGTGCCTCGAACGGCACCATTTCAATACTCGAGTGGTAACTGTTGTTATAGGAAAATTCTGATAACGGTAGATGTCGATCCCAATTGTCTCCAAAATCAATAACACATGCTCGTATCACGTCTTCAAGGATCTGTATCTTCCTTTCACTCTGCCCATCGGTTTGTGGATGATAGGCAGTACTCATGTCTAGACGAGTCCCCAATGCTTGCTGTAATGTCTGCCAAAATCTTGAAACAAATCTGCCATCCCTATCCGAGATAAGAGAGATTGGTATTCCATGTCTGGAGACGACTTCCTTCAAGTATAGTCGTGCTAACTTCTCCATCTTGTCATCTTCTCTCATTGGCAGAAAGTGTGCTGGCTTGGTGAGACGATCGACTATTACCTAAATAGTATCATAACCACTTGCAGTCCTTGCCAATTTAGTGATGAAATCCATGGTAATGTTTTCCCATTTCCATTCCGGGATTTCTGGTTGTTGAAGTAGACCTGATGGTTTCTGATGTTCAGCTTTGACCTTAGAACAAGTTAAACATTCTCCTATGTATTTAGCAATATCGGCTTTCATACCCGGCCACCAAAAGTGTTTCTTGAGATCTTTGTACATCTTTCCCGCCCCGGGATGTATTGAGTATCTAGTTTTATGTGCTTCCCCAAGTACCATTTCTCTCACATCTCCAAACTTTGGTACCCAAATTCTTTCAGCTCTATACCAGGTTCTGTCTCCCCGAATATTAAGATGTTTCTCCGAACCTTTGGGTATTTCATTCTTCAAATTTCCCTCTTTTAAAACTCCCTGTTGTGCCTCTTTTATTTGAGTAGTAAGGCTAGTATGAATAATTATATTTATAGTTTTTACTCGAATAGGTTCCCTGTCCTTTCTGCTCAAGGCGTCGGCTACCACATTTGCCTTCCCCGGGTGGTAACGAATCTCAAAGTCGTAATCATTCAACAACTCAATCCACCTACGCTGCTTCATGTTTAGTTGTTTCTGATCAAATATATGTTGGAGACTTTTGCGGTCGGTATATATGATACTTTTGACCCCATATAAGTAGTGCCTCCAAGTCTTTAATGCAAAAACAACATCGCCCAATTCTAAATCGTGAGTCGTATAATTTTGCTCGTGAATCTTCAATTGTCTGACGCATAAGAAATTACCTTCGTTCGTTGCATTAATACACAACTGAGACCTTGCTTTGAGGCATCACAATATATCACAAAATCATCATTCCCTTCAGGCAATGACAATATAGGTGCCGTAGTTAGCTTTTTCTTCAACAATTGAAACGCTTTCTCCTGTTCATCCTTCCATTCAAATTTCTTCCCCTTATGCGTTAATACAGTCAAGGGTTTTGCTATTTTGGAAAAATCTTGGATGAATCTTCTATAGTAACCAGTCAATCCTAAAAAATTGGCGTATATGCTTCGGAGTTTTCGGGGTTTCCAAGTTTTCAATGGTTTCAATCTTTGGCAGATCAACCTGAATACCTTCTTTGTTCACTACGTGATCGAGGAATTGAACTTCTTCCAACCAAAATGCACACTTTGAAAACATAGCGTACAGTTTTTCCTTCTTCAACAATTCTAGCACTTTTCTCAAATGTTCTTTGTGCTCTTGATCATTCTTTGAGTAAATAAGTATGTCATCGATGAAAACAATGACAAACTTGTCAAGGTATGGTCCACACACTCGGTTCATGAGGTCCATGAACACAGTTGGTGCGTTAGTTAATCCAAACGGCATGACCATAAACTTGTAATGACCGTAACGCATTCTGAAAGCAGTCTTTGAAATATCATCCTCCTTCACCCGCATTTGATGATACCCGGAACGTAAATCGATCTTTGAATAAACCGATGAGCCTTGTAGTTGATCAAATAAGTCGTCGATTCTCGGTAGTGGATAACGGTTCTTGATGGTAAGTTTGTTCAACTCTCGGTAGTCGATACACAACCTGAATGTACCATCCTTCTTTTTGACAAAAAAAACAGGAGCTACCCACCTTGATGTGCTTGGTCAAATGAAACCACGCTCTAAAAGTTCTTGTAATTGACTTTGTAATTCTTTCATTTCGTTGGGTTCGAGTCTATATGGAGCACGAGCAATTGGTGCAGCTCCCGGTACAAGGTCTATTTGAAATTCAATGGATCGGTGTGGAGGTAGTCCCGGTAATTCTTTCGGAAATACATCGGAAAATTCTTTTGTGACGGGAACATCATTGATGTTCTTTTCTTCGGAATTTACTTTCTCGATGTGTGCTAGAACGGCATAGCAACCTTTTCTTATTAGCTTTTGCACTTTCAGGCTACTAATAAGATTTAACTTCGCGTTGCTCTTTCTCCGTACACCATTAAGGGTTTTCTCTTTTCGCGCATAATGCGAATCGCATTTTTGTAACAAACGATCTCTGCTTTCACCTCTTTCAACCAGTCCATGCCAATTATCACATCAATACTTCGTAAATCTACTGGTATCAAATCAATCTTAAACATTTCGCTAACCAGTTTAATTTCTCGATTCCGACATATATTATCTGCTGTAATTAATTTACCGTTTTCTAATTCGAGTAAAAATTTATTATCGAAAGGCGTCAATGGACAACTTAATTTAGCACAAAAATCTATACTCATATAGCTTCTATCCGCATCCGAATCAAATAAAACATAAGCAGCTTTATTGTCAATAAGAAACGTACCCATAACAAGCTCTGGGTCTTCCTTCGCTTCTGCTGCATTAATATTGAAAACTCTTCCGCGGCCTTGCCCATTAGTATTCCCTCGATTCGGGCAATTTCTAATAATGTGGCCCGATTTTCCACATTTAAAACAAACTACGGCGGCATTACTTGTTCCAGCATTATTTGTTCTGACATTATTTGTTCTATTAATTTTATTATTCATCGGTCCGTGGACCTCACACTTCACCGCACCATGACTATTTCTTTTACACTTGGTGCAAAATGTCGTGCAGAACCCATTCTGGTTGTACTCTTCACACCTTTGGCATGGTTGTTTCTGATTCTTGTTGTTATAGGAATTGTAGTTGTTGCAGTTGTTATTGTTGTTGGGACGATTGTTGTAGTTGTTGTTGTTGGGACGATTGTTGTAGTTGTTGTTGGAATTACGATTGATGATGCAGTTGTTGGGATAGTTGTTGCGATTGGTGTTGTGATTGTTGTTGTTGTTGTATTGGTGACTTTTGTCACTGTTTTCCTCCCACTTTCTCTTGACTTATTTCACATTGGCTTCCTCGGCCGCCTGTTCTTTAATTCTTCCTTCAATTTGGTTCACTAGTTTGTGAGCCATTCGACTTGCCTTTTGTATGGAGGTGGGCTCGTTTGAACTCACATCTTCTTGAATCCTTTCTGGTAACCCTTTTACAAATGCGTCAATTTTCTCTTCTTCATCTTCGAACACTCTTGGACACAATAGGCACAATTCTGTGAATCGTCATTCGTATGTGGTAATATCGAATCCTTGCGCTCGTAATCCTCTAAGCTCTACTTTGAGCTTATTGACGTCGTTTCTGGGACTGTAGTGCTCAGTCATCATGTGTTTGAATGCTGACCACGGTAGTGCGTAAGCAGTATCTTGTCCCACCTGTTCGAGATAGGTGTTCCACCATGTTAACGCAGTACCTGTGAAGGTATGCGTAGCGTACTTCACCCTGTCACCTTTAGTACACTTACTTATGGTAAACACAGATTCGACCTTCTCAATCCACCGTTTCAATCCGATTGGTCCTTCGGTTCCATCAAATTCTAAAGGTTTGCAGGCAGTGAATTC
This sequence comes from Rutidosis leptorrhynchoides, assembly GCF_046630445.1. Taxonomy (NCBI): domain Eukaryota; kingdom Viridiplantae; phylum Streptophyta; class Magnoliopsida; order Asterales; family Asteraceae; genus Rutidosis; species Rutidosis leptorrhynchoides. Next base: position 370,302,325 of record NC_092343.1, on the reverse strand, counting down.
TTTGTAGGAGCATCCTACACGATTTCTGGCGGCGTTATTTCCATTGCTGGATTTAGTATTATTGTTGTTTTGCAGTGTAGCCTTTACTGCAGGTATGTTTGCTGCAGGGAAAACATGGAAGTCTTCCTCGCTCATGTTCAAGTTCTGACGAGTCGTCGATGCCATTTCCTTCAAAAATAGCTAAAAGAAATAAGTTAATCATATAGAATATTAAGAGTAGTTAATAGTATTTCGTAGCATAATATGAACTTATTTATAAAAGCTTTTTCTTCATATTAGCGTTTTATAAGTTTTAATTCGGGTAGTACCTACCCGTTAAGTTCATACTTAGTACCTATTATACAATTCAACTACTACAATTCTATATGAAAAACTGATTATAATATATATCGCGTTCAAACTTTTATACAATATTTTACAAACTTATAATACCGCTATTTTACATATAGCATGAAATATAGCACACAATAACTTTGATACAAGGTAGTTGCGAAGACAATTCTAGTTTATCGCAAGTCGTTCAGCAAAGGCAATAAAGACACGTAATTCATAGGTTCAGAAACAAGTCATGCATTCTGGTTTTACTAATACTATTTTCCATCCTTGGTCTTGTGGAAAATATCCGTTGTGGCTGTTGGCTATGCAACATGTTGTAACGTCGTCAAAAGGACGGGGGTTACGTAATGCCCAACAGCCTCGTAACAGTCTAAAAATCTTATTTCTTACCCCAACTACTGAATCCGTCACTTGTGGGAATGTTTTATTTAGAAGTTACAACCCGATGTTCTTTTTTCTCAATTTGGTGAGAAGCGAACATTACTAACCCGTAAGCATAACATGCTTCTTTAAATTGTATGTTTGAAGCTCTTTCTAATGCACGAAGTCCTATGTTGAGATATGTTGAGTCAAAATAGGCTCTCATCCCGTAGCGTAAAATTGCATTTGGGTCTCCTGCACTTAAAGCCTTAAAGAAATCACGGCGTAACTTAGGGTCTCCCCAATGTGATATACACCATCTATCGAAGGAAAGCTTTTTATAAACTAAGGCATGCTTGGAACATCTTTCAAATGTTCTACAGACTTATCGTGCTGTAAATAATTGTGCCGATGAATTCTGACCAACTTTAGACAAGACTTCATCAATCATATCCTCTGGTAGGTCTTCTAAAATATTTGGTCGTCTATTCTTAACATCCATTTTTGTGTTTTTATACTGTAAAATAGACGAAGATTAGATTCGTAAAAGATAATTAACAAACAATACAAGCAATTTTTACATATAAATAAAAGTACAAGCACACTACAATACATATATTACACAACATGATTACAACTCTTTATTCCGACTCACTCATTTCTTCGTCCTCGGACTTGGTTTGTTTTGCTAACTTCCAAGGGATATATGGTGTTCCTCTAATACGAGCCGTTGTTTTCACAAATAGTTTAGAAAAACCTGGTGGCCTAGATGTTCTCGGATTATTGTTAAAATTTAAGAAATACAGGTGTTTACGATACACATAAAGTTCATTGGGGTTGGAATCAGGTTTCTCTATTTTGATGCCTTTCCCCTTATTATTTTCTTTTGCCTTATTAAATTGAGTCGGGGTAATTTCTATAACATCATCAGAATCCTCATCGGGATCCGATTCATTAGAAAATTGGTAATTTTCCCAATATTTTGTTTCCTTGGCGGAAACACCATTGACCATTTTTAACTTTGGTCCATTGGTTGAGGATTTTCTTTTATTTATCTGTTTTTCTAGAGTTCCTAATATTTCCTTCTCCGGAACCTCTTCTTCCGGTTCCTCTTCGGGAATTTGTGAATCTTCCTAAAATATATTCAACTCTTCATTATTATTAGGTGAGTCTGTGGGATTTGTACTAGAGATTAATATATCACATAATATTTACATGTCAACAATATATAGTTTCCAACAAAAAGTTTAAGCAATCGTTTTTAAAGAAAACACGGTCGAAGTTCAGACTCACTAATGCATCCTAACAACCTCGATAAGACACACTAATGCAATTTTCTGGTCCTCTAAGACCAACGTTCGGATACCAACTGAAATGTCCCGTTCATATCGATTATAAACGTTTCATATTAATTGGTTTCTTTACGAGGTTTTGACCTCTATATGAGACGTTTTTCAAAGACAGCATTCGATTTTAAAACAAACCATAACCTTTATTTTATCAATAAAGGTGTAAAAAGCATTACGTAGATTATCAAGTAAAGATAATCTACAATATATCGTTTACACATGACCATTACATAATGGTTTATAATAATAATATGTTACATCAAAATAAGTTCTTGAATGCAGTTTTTAAACAATATCGTACAAACATGGACTCCAAATCTTGTCCTTAATTTAGTATGAAACAGCGAAAGCTCTTAACAATCACCTGAGAATAAACATGCTTAAAACATCAACAAAAATGTTGGCGAGTTATAGGTTTAGCCTATATATTTATCAAATCATATTAATAGACCACAAGATTACATATTTTCATTTCTCATAAACAACATGCATGCATAATAGCAATCTGGATAAAAATCATTCATATGGTGAACACCTGGTAATCGACATTAACAAGATGCATATAGAATATCCCCATCATTCCGGGACTCCCTTCGGACATGATAAATTTCGAAGTACTAAAGTATCCGGTACTTTGGATGGGGCTTGTTGGGCCCGATAGATCTATCTTTAGGATTCGCGTCAATTAGGGTGTTTGTTCCCTAATTCTTAGATTACCAGACTAACAGGGGCATATTCAGCTTCGATCATTCAACCATAAAATGTAGTTTCACGTACTTGTGTCTATTTTGTAAAACATTTACAAAACTGCATGTATTCTCATCCTAAAAATATTAGATTTTAAAAGTGGGACTATAACTCACTTTCACAGATTTTTCCTTCGTTGGAAAATAACACTTGGCCACTGGTCGATTCACGAACCTATAACATATATATACATATATATGAAAGTATGATCGGAATATATTCATAACATATTTTATTACGTTTCAACGTTTTAAATTTGTTAAGTTAACAGTCCAACGTTAGTAGTCCACAATTAGTTGTTCACAGTTAGTAGTACAGAAATAAATCAATATATATTATCTCAAATCAATCCACGACCCAGTGTATACAAGTCTCAGACTCGATCACAACTCAAAGTATATATATTATTTTGGAATCAACCTCAACCCTGTATAGCTAACTCGATCATTACCGCATATAGAGTGTCTATGGTTGTTCCAAATAATATATATAGAGGACGTCGATATGATATGTCAAAACATTGTATACGTGTCTATGGTCTATCAAGATTACATAATATATGTTAGAATACATGTAAAATACAATATAAGTTAGTTAAGTTATGGTTAGTGATGTGGTAGCGTGGGGGTACGTGATAGTACTATATTTTACTACGAAATACGTTACAAATTACACAAGTTTTAATTATTTATTTACAAATGGGATATACCTAAACCTTGCTACAACACTATAGGCAGTGTACCTAATCGTAGAGTAGTATAGTTTTTAGTAAGTCCGGTTCGTTCCACAGGGAGCTGGCTTATTTCACACTATATTTTTAAACAACTATATTTGTACAAAATATATATAATTATATATAATAATATATAAAAGGGGGTTTACCGTTTAATGACCGGTTTGTCGATTTATATTTTAAGCGAAGCGTATAGTAAATGACGATATTTAAATAACAATATAAAATAAATAACAATAATTAAAATGACAATAAATAAAAGTACGAGGAAATATGAAATAAAATATATTATGCTTATTTAAACTTCCGTAACCATGATGGTTGACGTGTTGATTTTAGTTTTATGCCCATGGGTTAATTGTCCTTTGTCCTGGATTATTTAATATGTCCGTCAGGTTTTTGTCCATAACAGTCCATCGGCCATAAATTTAAAGTGCGAGTGTCCTCGTCAAATTATCCTTATACCCGAAGTCAAATATTCCAACTAATTGGGGACTTAAACTGTAACAAGGTTTTAATACTTTGTTTAATAATTACACCAGGATATCGACTGCGTGTAACCCAAGGTTTTAATACTTTGTTATCAATAATGCCAAGGGTCCTTGTACATAATTTCACCCCTGTTTTAATAATTCCATAGACTATTAATCCATTCCTGTGTCCGGTTAAATGAACGATTATTCGTACATATAAAAATCCCGCCCATCGTGTCCGATCGAGTGTATATGGTTATTTATAGGGACGTCCAATTGTAAATCTTTATATTAAAATTAACAAACTATCATTTAGTTAAACAAATATAAAGCCCATTAATAGCCCATAGTCTAATTTCCACAAGTGTCGTTCTTTTGTCCAAAACCCAATTAAGGAACAAAGTCCAATTACCCCGTCTTTAATATTTAGTCCAACATCATGATTACTTTGGCTCAAATAAGCATAATAATAACTTAAGTACGAGACATTAATTTAAAAAGGAGAACATAGCTTACATTGATTATTTATCGCGTAGTGTTACACGGATAGAGCTCCGACTTTAAAACCCGTAAAAATAACTTTTACATAACCCAAACTAATCTAATATAACACTAATCTATACTATATATTATACTACGGAGTATTATTATTATTATTATTATTATTATTATTATTATTTTTATATATTTAAAATCGAACGAATGCATGGCCTTTTATAGGGGTTTTGACTTCTGACAGCTCCGCGAGTCGTGGAGTTTTTGGCCTTCAAACTCCGCGAGTCATGGAGTTTGATTTTCCAGCTCACAAACTTTTGGCTCCTAGCTTGTCGACATAATAAATATATAAATATAAAATATAAATAATTAATATAATTATTTATATATTATATTATATTCTTGTGCATAGTAGACTTGTAATTTTTAGTCCGTTGCGTCGGGCGTTGATAGTTGACTCATGTCCCGGTTCCGGATTTTCGAACGCCTTTTCGTATAATTTAATATCTTGTACTTTGCGTTCTGCAACTTGTACTTTTGTCATTTTTAGACGTTTCTCATCAATAAATTGAACCACTTGGATTGTATCTTGTACATTTGAGCTTTTTGGTCATTTGCGTCTTCAAATCGTCGTTTTCGCCTTTTGTCTTCGCACTTATTTAATATAAACGATTACAACTTAAAATAGGACAATTACAACTAAATAATTTACATATTGGGAGGATATTGCTACTAAATATATGTTCATTTGGAGCACTATCAGTTAGTATAGATTTGTTACAAAGTTTCAAGTAGCTAAAACTAGTAATTTTTACCAATTTTGTTTTACCCATTATTTCTTCGTTTTAAATCCGTTTTGAGTGAATCCAGTTGCTCTAGTTTCGTATCGAACTTGAATTTATGATACTAAATATAAAAAGTGATGGTTGATAGTCAGATTTACAAGTTACAAGTCATTTTTGTAAGAGGTAGTCATTTCAGTCGAAAGAACGACGTCTAGATGACCATTTTGAAAAACATACTACCACTTTGAGTTTAACGATGATTTTTGGATATATTTTAGTGTTCATAAGAAAACTCATTTTCCCAGAAGAATAGCCTTTGAATCAAAGTTTATCATAGTTTTTAATTATCCAAACCAAAACAGCCCCCGGTTTTACTACAACGGCGTATGTCCGGTTTTACGGTGTTCTTCGTGTTTCCAGGTTTTAAATCATTAAGTTAGCATATCATATAGATATAAAAATGTATTTAGTTGATTTTAAAAGTTAAGTTAGAAGGATTAACTTTGTTTGCGAACAAGTTTAGAATTAACTAAACTATGTTCTAGTGATTACAAGTTCAAATCTTCGAATAAGATAGTTATATATATATGAATCGAACGATGTTAAGAACATCATTACTACCTCAAGTTTAGTAGGTAAACCTACTGGAAGTGACAAGAATGATCTAGCTTCAAAGGATTCTTGGATGGCTTGAAAGTTCTTGAAGTAGAATCATGACACGAAAACAAGTTCAAGTAAGATTTCTACTCGAATTAAGATAGTTTATAGTTATAGAAATCGAATCAAAGTTTGAATATGAATATTACCTTAAATTAAGATGATAACCTACTGTAAATGACAGATGGTTCTTGATCTTAGATGATTACTTGGAATGGATTAGAAAGCTTGGAAGTAAACTAGTAAACTTGAAAGTGTTGTTGAAGTGTTCTTGAGTGATTGTTTGGTATGATGATCTAGGTTAACTAGATTGAGCTAGATTATGAAGATAATGATGAAGAACACTTAGAAAAATGAGAGAAAACTTGAGAGAGAGTAGTTTGATGCATGAAAGTTGAAAAATGAAAGTGCTTTGGTTGGTGAGTAAAAACGTGATCTTAGTGCTTCCATATAGGCTCCATTAGTTTGTAATTTTGTGAGATATTTCACGCTAGATGTTAAATGATGGTTCTCACATGTGTTGATGACTCACAAGGACTGCTAAGAGCTGATCATTGGAGTGTATATACCAATAGTAAATACATCTAGAAGCTGTGTATTGTACGAGTATGAATACTGGTGTATACGAGTAGAATTGTTGATGAAAACGAATGAGAATGTAATTGTGAACATTTTTGTTAAGTAGAAGTACTTTGATATGTGTCTTGAAGTCTTTCAAAAGTGTACTAATACATCTTAATACACTACATGTATATACATTTTAACTGAGTCGTTAAGTCATTGTTAGTCGTTACATGTAAGTGTTGTTTTGAAACCTTTAAGTTAACGATCTCATTTAATATTGTTACCCCATTGTTTATTATATCTAATGAGAATTATTATATTATCATGATAATATGATGTATGAATATATCTTAATACGATATATATATATATATATATATATATATATATATATATATATATATATTAAAATGTCGTTACAATGATAATCGTTTCATAGATGTCTCGTTTCGAAATTCTTAAGTTAGTAGTCTTATTTTACATATGTAGTTCATTGTTGATACACTTAATGATATATTTAATTATCATTTTATCATGTTAAACATAGTGTATTAATATCTTAATATGATACATATATATTTAGTAAGACGTTGTTATAACAATAGTCATTATATATATCGTTTCGAGTTTCTTAATTCAATAGTCTCATTTTATGTATATAACTCATTGTTAATATACTTGGTTAGATACTTACTTATCATAATATCATGTTAAATATATATATATATATATATATATATATATATATATATATATATATATATATATATATATATATATATATATATTATCATGTCATTTTTAAAAGTTTTAACGTTCGTGAATCGTCGGTCAACTTGGGTGGTCAATTGTCTACATGAAACTCATTTCAAATAATTAAGTCTTAACAAGTTTGATTGCTTAACATGTTGGAAACATTTAATCATGTAAATATCAATTTTATTTAATATATATAAACATGGAAAAGTTCGGGTCACTACAGGCCATTTGCCAGGTTTGCCCGTTTGATCTGGCCGTTTGGCAGGCCGTTTGTGAGCTAGACAGGCCGTTTGGTAGGCTATTTGGCAAGCCGTTTGGTCTGCCTAGTCAGCTGATTTTCACTGGATCGTAACTTGATTTCTTTTCTTTCACCGTTTTCGCTCTAGATTCTTCGTTTTAGCTCTGTTTTACTTGATTCTTTTTGCATCGCCTTTGTAATTACTTAATCTACAAAATCAACTAACAAAGCGATTATTTTTGCGATAAAGTTTGGAACTTTATGGGTTTTAGGGCCCAATATCGGGGGTAAAAACGTGAATTTTTGGCCGATATCATGATCTAATGGCCAACAAATTCGAAATTAGCATGTTTGATGAGCTCAATTTCTTCTTGGGGTTGCAAATCAAAAAATTACCAAATGGCATTTTTATCAGTCAAACCAAATACATCAACGATATGCTAAAACTTTTTAAAATGACTAGTTTGAAAACAATGTCAACCCCAATGAGAACATTGCTCAATGCTGATGAAAATGGGAAACCCTTTGATATTACTCTTTATCAAAGATGGTTTGTTCTTTAATGTATATGACTGCGAGTAGACAAGACATTACACTTGTTGTAACTATCTGTGCTCAGTTTCAGTCTAACCCTAAGAAATCTCACTCCAAAGCAGTGGTTAGAATTTTGCAATACCTGAAAGGTGCTCATAACCTTAGAACCTGGTATCCACGTGGATCTGATTTCACTCTAACTGCTTATACAGATGCGGATCATGGCGGTTGTCATGATGATAGAAAAATCACATCTGGATCAATTCAGATGTTGGGTAATATATTCGTTGTTGGTCATCCAAGAAGCAGAACTGTGTTTCATTGTCAATAACTTAGTCTGAGTATATTGCGACAACTCACTGTTGTTAACAAGTTTTATGAATGCAAACTTAACTATTAGACCATGGATTTAAAGTTTCTAAGACCCCAATCTATTGTGATTCCCAGAGTTCCATTGCCATTACTAGCAACCTGGTCCAACATTCTAAGACCAAACACATAGATGTTTGTTATCACTTTATTATGGACCATGTAGAAAAGGAAGATGTAGAGTTATACTTTGTACCTACAAAAGTACAATTAGCCGAAATGTTTACTAAAGCTTTGGATGAGGATAGGCTAAAGTTCTTGATTCAACAAATAGACATGGTGGAGTATAATTCTTGATTTCCTTGATACATTTGGTACTTTATCCTGAGATCTTGTGTTTAGGGAGAGTATATACTTTCTAGGGGGAGCAATTAATCTTTCAATGCTTTAGATAGTATCTTTCTAGGGGGAGCTTTTGAATCTAAGATATCTCCCTTGATATGAATTTTTAATAGTTATGCTAGGGGGAGGTAACTGATTGATATCTGTCTTGATTCAAGGGGGATTTAATAATTTTCTTTGGATGGATCAAAATGCTGATTTACTTAACTAAAAAGAAAATTAATTTTCAAAAAGTGAATACATAAAAATATATGTTTTAAATGCTTAAATTCACTTTGTCTTGTATACATTATGCAACTCGTTTAACAATTGGTATCACTGAAGATTTGTACATTGTTCAAAATCAATAAGTACAAAACTTATTTTTGAAAAATCCTAAAAATTGGAAAACTTTAAAATCCAAAAAGATTTGATTTTTCTTGAATAAATTTCGATTTTAACATTTATCCGAATCTGAAAACCAAACATTACAGATTTAGATATTTCCAAATTTCATATTCTCTCAATTTTAAATTTTGATGAAAAATGATAAACTTTCAGATTCTCCAAAGTTTGTGTAAAAATTGAATTAATGGACTTAATGGACTGACATTCGGTTTTAAGGCCCATTCGGTACCAGATTCGGTAAGGCCCAACTTTAAATTCAAATTTGGAATATAAATAGAAGAGTCAAAAGTTAAAACTTTACTTTTCAAAATTTTTAGCTACCCGAATTTGACATCAGCATACTGAATCTGAGACCACTCTCGAATCAAACTCTTGGTAAATCTCTTTTAGATCAAGTTTTTCTTATTAATGAATAGATATGAGTTGTTTGATTGATATTAAAACAGAAATATCTAAGTTTTCATAATTAGATACCATAAATGACTGATTCTGAGTTTTCCAAATCTAAAAATAAGAATACAAATTTCGATACTTAAACAGTTTCGTATACTTACTTGACGTTATTCGGTAATTAATTGATGATTGATATGTGGATATTACAAGAAAATGACTTATATTGCATGTTTAATTAGAGTTTAAATGATTCTGAGCTTACCGAATCTGTTAGATCTACAGATTCCGAATCTGTTCTTGATAAAACATGTGAATCTGTTCATTAAGTGTTTGAATGTGAATCTGATGATGATCTGAAAGAAAAAATGACTAGGATTACATGATTAGAGTTCTTAAATGTGATTACCAAATCTGGCATGTTTTAACTTGAAAATATATGAGATTCTCATATAATCGAATCTGGTGAATTAGTTAGATTACATCAAATTAATCAAGATTTTTGTATCAGAATCTCTTGCATGCTAATCTAGTTCATGAATTTGAAGGGATAAGTAATATTGGTATCCAAATCTGATTTATAAAAAAAAGATTCATATGTTACCGAATCTGCTCTTTTTGTGCAAAATGCTAAGTGTTGTTTAATTTTTGGATATGTTGTTTGTTAAACAACGTTGTATCCAAATCTTGCATGATCTCATTTGACTTGTTTGAATCTTAAAGTGAATATTGATATGAATCTAGAGAGGAAAAGTTAATTGGTCAATGTTTCAAAATATCAAATGGAATTTCATGATTTACAAACACTTGTGAATATTTTAGAATAAAAGTTTTTATAATTTATAAAATCCATAAAAACTTTTAAAATTGAAAAATGATAAAAATATTTCAAGGAAATAAGAATAAAGACATATGATTATTCATAACATCTTGTGGTATGTTATTCTTATCAAGGAGCAAATGGCGAACAACTATTTCATCAACTCTGAAACCAACATCCCTGGCAACTACTGGTTGTCCATACTAGAACAACATCAAATCTGGGGTACTCTGAGCTACACAGTGAGTGTACATGAACAAGACCTTGATATTCTTCACAGATCTATCAGATTTATTGAAACATCTCAACTAACTGATGAAAACCCACAAGAGGAACCTGCTCATTTCTCTTTTCTGCTAAGAGAAATTGAGGGAAGGAGGTCTATCACAAAGGCTGACTTTAGGAGGATCTTCCGTCTTCCAGTTGTCAACAATTCTCTAACATTCCCGTCAAATGATACCATGCTAAACTATATCTTTAACTTGAGATACAGTGGATACACAAATATTACTTTGGGGAAATTTCAAAAGAAGTTTCTACATTACAGGTGGTATATGATCTTTTCGATTATAAACAGGTGCTTACTGCTGACACCAAAGGGAACGGACAACATGACAATTCTTATGTTGAGGGTGTTCTACTCTTTCACAAGAGTTGAGAATCTAAACTATGCGGAGCTGATATGGGACTTGGTACAGGTCAAATGGAAAAGACACATAACAAGTACATTCCCCGTGAAGATCAGTGAGCCTGGTCCAACTAGGGTTACACCTACCATTTCCACACCTGGGGGTAGTGAACATGATACTCAGCAACTGAATCATCTCCTGAACCAATGAAGAAGGAGATGCGTTATCAACCTGATGAGATGATTCATACTTCACTAACAATCCGCATGACTAGATTTAGGACTTCGACTCCTATAATCTTACACCAAGGTGACACTGTTGGTGATACGTAATAAGACTTAGAGCCTTCTAGGACTCCATCACTGATCTCTGTATCACTTCCAGCAATAACAGTAAGCCCTACATTAAATGAAGCTTCAACTTCGGTAGGCAAGAGATTTAAAAGCAAGGATGGTAAAAAGACCACTAAGCCCATCCACCCTAAACAGGACTTAAGAATAAATCCTATCATAAGAGATGTTCCTACATCTAGAAAGGAAGTAAAGTCTTCGCAGACTCAATCGATTGAGGAAACTCGATCATTGAAGTCCGAAACATCCGAAGGGGATCCGAAATAACCTTGAAAAAGCACCCTGCGTATCGACTGGAAATCATCTTAACATACTTCATCCAAGTGATGTTGTAGAGCTTCAACGTCAAATAGGGCCTGGAGGTCTGGCTTATCTCGATGAGGGAGATCTGTCACGTCCCACAGAAACGAGTCAACATGACATTCCTTCGAGAAACTGATCCTTTGTTCAAGGAATTGACCCATTGGACCAAACCACTTATCATACGGATCTTGAAACTCAGGGTCTGGATGTTGAGTCTTTAACTAAAAGAGATGTATTACATCATGATACATTGATGACTTCAAGAGTCATGTATATTAATATACATGCGAGAGCTAAAATAATGGGTAGTTCTTCTACTCTGTCAGAGTCTCATGAGGCATATATCATGGAGGCGAATAACCTGAAAAGGTCCTCCCCGGCTACAACTCCGGTTGTTAGTCAACCTTCATCAGAAGTGGATAATCTGAATAGTAGTACGTATCAACCTACATATGAGAATATTCCCATATTTACCTCACCTGCCCTCACGACAACTCACACACTCCTACCGACATCCTAACACCATCAGTGGAGGCTCCAATACTAACAATTATTCCACCTTCACTAGGTTACACGGTTGTTTCACCACCACAGTCACCTTCTCGACCATCTCGAACATATTTTATTGAATATCTCTCTAATGATGAGCTGGAGGCACTATACCTTGCTGAATTTTCTAGACAACCTGATCTTGATGAAATTCATGAGATGATGGTTCTTTACACTGTACAAATAAGGGTAGTGTTACCTAATTCTCCATGAAAGTCACCTGGACTATAACGACCCTCATTTTTCCATTCTGTAATTCTCATTTTTCCATTATATACTTTTCCTTATTAAATGCCCAACTAAATAATTAAACTTAACAATTAAGACTTTATTTAACGCTTGTTAAGAATAATAATAATTAACTTTGTAAACAACAAGTAAATACAAGATAAAAATAATAAGCTTATTAACTTTTGTGACTAAATAAATACCTTTAAAACTTGTGTAATTAAAATATTAAACTAGGATAATTAAGGATTCATTTAAGCAAATTAAAGTACAAGGACTAAATTGAAAAATCACAAACCCTAACCCTAATAAACCCTAGCCAATTTTTAGAGCGCAAAATTACCCTCTTACCCTCCTAATTTTTGGCCCAAATCACCAACCCTAACCCCTTTTCCAAGCCAACTTGTTCCCTAAGTAATTCCTTATTAAAACCCTAATTCTAGAATCCTCCTATCCTCTCTATAAATAGAGACCTAACCTAACTCATTCCATGTACCAAATCATAATTACATCTCTCCCAAATCTTCTCCGTCCCTCTCTTATTTTCGGCCAAAACCGAAAACCCCCCACCATCATCACCATCAAAATCCACCACCACCTTCAAGGGATTTCCAAGTGATCTTCGAGTTGTTCTTCGTGTTCTTCAAGGATCTTCAAGAAGTTCTTCAAGTTTTTCAAGGCTTTAATCTTCAATCTTCAAAGTGTTCATCTTTTCTTTGTTAATCTTCTTGGATCTTCAAAGGTATAATATAAAACCCTAAACTATTTCCTTAATTCTTTGATCTTTGTTTTAATCTATATTCATAAACATATAAATATAAGAACAAACCTAGATCTATACATGTAAGAAAAAAAAGTAAATATACATGTATGTATATGTGTGTCGACTAGAAGAAAAAAAAAAGGGGAAGGAAACTTTGATCTTTAAAACCCTAGATACAATTAGAAGATTTGTTAGTGTTAATTAAAGAAACAAAATAAACCTATATATATATATATATATATATATATATATATATATATATATATATATATATATATATATATATATATATATATATATATATATATATATATATATATATACACGACATTATATACATACACATACTAAAACCCTAAACCCTAATTTAAAATATACTACTTTAATCAAAACCCTAGTTTTATTAAAAAACTAATTAATTATTAAACCCTAATTCATTAAACCTAACCCTAATTATTTAATACCACTTCAATTATTAAAACACTAATCATTACCTAATCATTACTACATTAAATAAAACCCTTAATTACTAAACCCTAATTTATGAAACTCTAGGACATTAATTACTAAACCCTAGTTATTAATTGCTACTTTAATTAACTAACCCTAATTAATGAAACACTAATACAACTTATACTATTAATTAACATGTATATGCTATTACTATTACTAACATCTATAACCTACTACTTATATTATAACACATAAAAACATTTTGGGATATGTATTAGAGATGTATAGATCTTCGAACTTTCTTGACGAATGGTTTCTACGAAATTCTAGGCGGAAGGGTTTGGATTTCCGATTTAAAGGGTCCTATAGCTCAAGCCCCTAGACCTGAAATGGCCATTCGAAGAGAAAGGTGTGATTGGAAGCTTATCTAATATGGCAAGTATCCTAAAATGGAAAACACTCTTAAAGTAGAAGCTTTCTAGTTATAGAAACTTACTAAGATAAGAAACCTATTAAAAGTGGAAACTTTCTAGTTATAGAAACTTAGTAAAACAAGCTATACTTAAAACACTATCATACTTAAACATTTATTTAAACATGGGCAAAAACACTTACTACTCTTAAATATCATAGGTTGACTTTTCTGCTCACTCGTCCAACTTTCTATTTCGAGGAATAACTAGCTCTCTCTCAACTAAGGTGAATTCATAGCCCCACTTACTATTGTGCAACTTATTTACTTTTACTTTTCTTGGGGTGAGACACATGCTTTTTTTACATTTTATAATTTAGACACAAGTACCAACTGTTAAAACTATGCTATACCCGGCTATGTCCAACTAAGTCCCTACAGTGATATTTTTAATTGCTGCTTGCATGCTTAATTATTGGGGGTAGGCCTATCGAGAGTACGTCCCCGATACATTTGACTAAGTCTTTGTATTACTTAATAATGAAATTAAACCGACAAGTATAAACGATAACTTGTCTTGGGGCAAACTTGAACGTTTAGTCTAAATATCACGCATTGGCATAACTTTTTGATCCTGCGGGAGATCAACCTTACAAACTCAATCTTGTGGTCTAAAACAACGGTCAAACTTTTGTTAAACCTATGAACTTCACTTAACCTTTTTGGTTGACACTTTAGCATGTTTTGTCTCATGTGCTGTTTGATTCAAGCTCTTATACTTACTGCTTATGTGATGCTACTTGGACATAGATCAAGAGATATCGCATTTATTACTATTGCATTAAACATTTACTTATTCTTTTGTAAGGACATTTCATTTTCCGCTGCGTACTCATTAAAGTTTGATTTTATCATTACTATTGTTCTCGTTATTATAATATGTTGGTATATTTTGATATTAATTCACATTTCGCCCAGGCCCTAACTGGGGGTGTGATAGGTTGGTATCAGAGCATAACCAGGCTGTTATAGAGAACCAGTATTGCATTTTTATGTGTGCCTTATTTACTAGCTAGGGTGCCTTAGCAATCTAGGAAACTATAACCTTTCTTGCCTTAGCTAGGGTGCCTTATTTTTATGTGTGCCTTATTTACTAGCTCAAGCGTTAACAAGCCCAACAAGGCAACTCACAACCCTACTACCGAAGTAGGTGTTGGACACTCTGAAACATCAAGACCTGTTCAAAGTCCTTCTTATAGTCATGCTTCACCAAACTATAGTCCGGATACTCTACCTATTTCTCCTAAATTTCACCCAACTCAAGGATCTAAAAGCAAAGGAGAAAGCCCTGCTGATTCTGCCTACTCTGGCTCTTTTCACTCATTGGTACATAAACCGATGAGTACTCCCGAATGGGATGCGCTTCAAAATCTCCCTAACTATGACAGTGACTTCTCAAATTATGAGCCCGAAGAAGAGCCTATTGAAGAATCGTCTGAAAACTCAACTCTAAAGAGAAAGCAACCCGAACCCACTACCAGTCCATTATTCTATAATAACGAGGAGCACGCAAGGGTGAAGTCTGATATCATCAACCTTCAGAATAGTTGTGAGAAGAATAGGGAGTTTAGTAGACGTCATGTTGCTCGAATAGAAGTGCGTCTAAACAACCTAGAAAAAAAAACAAAATCTTGAAGAAAATTATCAAAGAATCTCTTAGATCTCAAACTGAAAGGCTAGAGAAACTTGTGAAGGATAACATGGAAAAAGTGATGAAGCAGTTTGAGGACGATAAGAAGAAATATGAAGACTATTTCAATCTTAATATTCTTTAGTTATCTTTCCTATCTTTCTATCTATGTAAAGGCTATGCCTTAAACTATTTCTATTCTCGAATCGTGTATTAAAAAGGCTTATTTAATGCCTTGTTCCTTAATAATATAAAGTGTTTTATATATATATATATATATATATATATATATATATATATATATATATATATATATATATATATATATATATATATATATATCATGTGATATCAATACTTTATCTTATTCATACTTGTAATTGCTCAACCCTATAATTTGTTAACTTATCCGACTTATGTTCACTTACGTAGCGACATCATGGTTCGTCCAGCTGCACCTACTGTTAACAATATCGTTTTGACTACCGAACAATTCCAACAGTTACTCACTGCCGCACAAGGTAATGCCCAAGCTAATAATGTCAATCCTCAACCGAAGCCTTGTTCCTACAAGGATTTTTCAAACTGTCACCCTCCTGTGTTCAAAGGAAATGAAGAAGCTGTCGAACTAGTTCGCTAGTTCAAGAAGATGGAGTCTATTTTCTGTATTTGCAACTGTGGTGATGACGATCGAGTGAAGTATGCCACTAGCTCATTAGGTGGTAATTCTTTAACTTGGTGGTCTGCTCATGCCAAGTCTGTAGGAATTGATAATGCTAATGCAATTCCATGGGACGAACTCAAAAGCATGATGGTCAACAAATTCTACCCAAGGAGTTAAGTTCAGAAACTTGAAGCTGAGTTCTGGGAACTCAAGGTCAAGGGTACTGATATTGAGAACTACACCAATCGTTATCTAGAAATTTCTACTCTATGTCCTGAGATGTTTCCTACCGAAGCTAGAAGAATTGAGCGGTATATTGAAGGTCTTCCCGAAGATGTTCAAGGGAATGTTATAGCTGCCGAGAAGGTTACTCTGGATGTTGTGATTCTTATGGCATAAAATCTGATGTTGGCCAAGAGAAGAAGAGCGTTGGCTAATAAGCAGGTTGAAACTAAGGGTAATGATGGTAAGAGGAAGTTTGAGCCATCTCAAGGTTCGACTCAGAATGTTAGTAAGAAGCCTGCGTATGGTACAAAGTCAAATTATAAGGGTTCCTATCCTTTCTGTATTCGTTGTGAGAGGCATCACCCGAGGCAGTGTACTGCTGTTTGTTCATTGTGTAAGAAAGTGGGACACGTTGCTAAGATGTGTAAGACTCCTCTAAAGGATAAGGCTATTGTTCCAGCCAAAGCTCCTCCAACTTTCTATACTTGTGGAGAGAAGGGATACATTAGTCCTAATTGTCCTAAGAAGAAGGATAATCCCGCTACTGAAGCTAATGCTACTGCTGCGAAGGGTCGTGCATTTGTTATTACTGCTGCTGAAGCTCGAGATGAGGATGAGGTCATCACGGGTATGTATCTTGTTAATAATTGTTATGCAACTATTTTTTTCGATACTGGTGCCGACAGAAGTTACATGTCTAGTGGTTTCTGTACCCTATTTACTGAAAAGTCTCAACCCTTAGAAACTAAAAGATTAGTAGAAGTAGCCAATGGAAAAGTCATGCAAGTCGATAAAATCTATAAAAACTGCAACTTAATTTTAGCCAATAAACAATTTAAGATAGACTTTTGCCGGTCGAGCTAGGAAGTTTTGATGTCGTAGTTGGAATGGATTGGTTACATCCATTACATGCTGCTATCATGTGTTACGATAAAACTGTTAATGTTCCATTGGGAAATGGAGAGACTCTCATCATCCAAGGTGAAAAGAGTGGTTCCAATCTCAACATCATCTCCTGTATTAAAACTCGCAAATACCTTATGAAAGGTTATCCAGCTATTCTAGCCCACGTTAAGATGATTGAATCGAAGGAAAAGCGTATTGAAGATGTACCAGTGGTTAAAGACTTTCTTGATGTGTTTCCCAAAGATCTTCCTGGTCTTCAACCTCCTCGACAAGTTGAATTTCAAATTGATTTAACTCCCGGTGCTGCTCCTATTGCTAAAGCGCCATATAGTTTAGCACCCTCCGAGATGAAGGAATTATCCAACCAGCTCCAAGAACTATTGGATAAAGGTTTCATTCATCCTAGCTCGTCCCCATGGGGAGCTCCTATTCTGTTTGTTAAGAAGAAGGATGGTACGTTATGGATGTGTATTGATTATCGCGAACTTAACAAGCTTACTATCAAGAACCATTATCCGTTGCCGCGTATTGATGATTTATTCGACCAACTTCAAGGGTCCAACGTCTATTCAAAGATTGATTTAAGATCTGGTTATCACCAACTCCAAGTCAAGGAATCCGATATTCCTATGACTGCTTTTCGTACTCGATATGGACATTATGAATTCTGTGTCATGCCTTTTGGTTTGACCAATGCTCCTATTGTATTCATGGATCTTATGAATAGTGTCTGCAAGCCTTACCTCGATAAATTCGTTATTGTGTTAATTGACGATATCTTGGTCTATTCCAAGAGTGAGAAAGAACATGAGCAACATTTGCGTGTGATTCTTGAACTCTTAAGAAAGGAACAACTCTACGCTAAATTTTCTAAGTGCATGTTTTGGCTCAAAACCGTACAATTCCTTGGACATGTTGTTGATAGAGACGGAATACATGTCGATCCAGCTAAGATTACTGCTATTCAGAACTGGGAGATACCAAAGACTGCGAAGCATATTCCAATTTTTGGGACTTGCCGGTTACTATCGAAGGTTCATAAAAGATTTTTCTCTCATTGTTAAACCTCTTACGAAGCTAACTCAAAAAGGGAAGAAATTTGAATGGTCCGAAGAACAGGAATCTGCTTTCAAGATTCTGAAGGAGAAATTGACCACAGCCCTGATTCTATCCTTACCTGAAGGCACTGACAACTTTGTTGTTTACTGCGATGCTTCGAAGCAAGGCTTTGGTTGTGTTCTAATGCAACGAGAAAAAGTTATTGCCTACGCATCTAGGCAGTTGAAGAAACATGAAGAGAACTATACCACACATGACCTTGAGTTAGGTGCCGTGGTATTTGCATTAAAGATATGGAGACATTATTTGTATGGTACCCATTTTACGGTGTACACTGATCATAAAAGTCTTCAACACATCTTTGATCAAAAACAGTTGAACATGTGGCAAAGCAGATGGCTCGAGTTATTGAACGATTATCACTGTGAGCTGAAATATCATCCTGGAAAGGCGAATGTAGTTGCCGATGCCCTTAGTCAGAAAGACGATGTTAAACGTGTTCGTGCTCTAAACCTGAAAATCAAATCAAATCTTATCTCACGAATCTGTGAAGCTCAATTGGAAGCTATTAAACCGACACTTATCGAAGGTGAAGGACCCATTGGTTTCGAGAACCAACTTCAAGTGAAAGCTAATGGTACACGGTACTTTGGCAATATAATTCGGGTTTCTCGTTTCAGTAATCTCTGTGAACTAGTCTTGGATGAAGCACATAAGACTAGATATTCTATTCATCCCGGTTCCGGTAAAATGTATCACGATGTGAAGCAATTCTACTGGTGGCCTAATATGAAAGCCAACATTGCTACTTATGTTAGTAAGTGTCTTACTTGTTTGAAGGTCAAGGCCGAACATCAAAAGCCTTCTGGTCTATTGACACAACCTGATATTACGCAGTGGAAGTGGGAATGTATCACTATGGACTTTGTTACTAACTTACCTAAGACTTCGAACGGTAACGATACTATTTGGGTCGTAGTTGATCGTCTTACTAAATCTGCATATTTCACACCGATCAAGGAAACCGACAAGATGGAGAGATTATCACAGCTTTATATTAAAGAAATCGTCTCACGTCATGGTGTTCCTATCTTGATTATTTCTGATCGCGACAGTCGATTTGTTTCTAGATTCTGGAAAACTTTACAATCTGCTCTTGGAACTCAACTCGACATGAGTACAGCTTATCATCCTCAAACGGATGGTCAAAGTGAACGGACTTTTCAAACCATGGAAGATATGCTACGTGCTTGTGCAATCGATTTCGGCAAAGGATGGGATAGACATCTAACTTTAGTTGAATTTTCTTACAAGAACAGTTATCACTCCAGCATTAAAGCTGCACCTTTTGAAGCTTTATATGGACGGAAGTGTAGATCCCCTTTGTGTTGGGATGAACTTGAGGACAGACATTTAACTGGTCCTGAAATCATTCACGAAACTACCGAAAAGATCGTTCAGATTAAACAACGTTTAGAAACTGCCCGTAGCCGACAAAAGAGCTATACCGATAGGAAACGAACAGACATTGAATACCAAGTTGGAGATAAAGTCATGTTGAAAGTATCCCCTTGGAAAGGTGTTGTCCACTTCGGTAAACGAAGTAAACTCAGTCCACGATATGTTGGACAGTTCACAATCACTGAAAGAGTCGGTCCTGTGGCATATCGATTAGAACTACCAACTGAACTCAGTCAAGTACATGATGTGTTTCATGTCTCAAATCTTAAACGGTGTCTATCTGATGACATACTCGTTATTCCTCTAGAATATGTCCGTATTGATGAGCAAATGCACTTTGTTGAAGAACCTATAGAAAGCATGGAAGGAAAGGTAAAAAAAACGCGTAAAAGCAACATACCTATCGTTAAAGACCGTTGGAATTCGCGTAGAGGCCCCGAATATACCTGGGAGCGCAAAGACCATATGAAACGGAAATATCCCCATCTCTTCTCAACTGCTGATGCAAACGAGGAATCTACCTAAAAACTTCGGGACGAAGTTTTCAATAACGGGGATGTACTATAACGACCCTCATTTTTCCATTCTATATTTCTCATTTTTCCATTCTATACTTTTCCTTATTAAACGCCCAATTAAATAATTAAACTTAACAATTAAGACTTTATTTAACGCTTGTTAAGAATAATAATAATTAACTTTGTAAACAACAAGTAAATACAAGATAAAAATAATAAGCTTATTAACTTTTGTGACTAAATAAATACCTTTAAAACTTGTGTAATTAAAATAATTAAACTAGGATAATTAAGGATTCATTTAAGCAAATTAAAGTACAAGGACTAAAGTGAAAAATCACAAACCCTAACCCTAATAAACCCGAGCCGATTTTTAGAGGGTAAAATTACCCTCTTACCCTCCTAATTTTCGGCACAAATCACCAACCCTAACCCCTTTTCCAAGCTAACTTGTTCCCTAAGTAATTCCTTATTAAAACCCTAATTCTAGAATCCTCCTATCTTCTCTATAAATAGAGACCGAACCTAACTCATTCCATGTATCAAATCATAATTACATCTCTCCCAAATCTCTCTCCCTCCCTCTCTTATTTTCGGCCAAAATCAAAAACCCCCACCATCATCACCATCGAAATCCACCACCACCTTCAAGGGATTTCCAAGTGATCTTCGAGTTGTTCTTCACGTTCTTCGTGTTCTTCAAGGATCTTCAAGAAGTTTCTTCAGGTTTCTCAAGGCTTTAATCTTCAATCTTCAAAGTGTTCATCTTTTCTTTGTTAATCTTCTTGGATCTTCAAAGGTATAATATAAAACCCTAAACTATTTCCATAATTATCTTTGTTTTAATCTATATTCATAAACATATAAATATAAGAACAAACCTAGATCTATACATGTAAGAAAGAAAAGTAAATATATATGTATGTATATGTGTGTCGACTAGAAGAAAAAAAAGGGGGAAGGAAACTTTGATCTTTAAAACCCTAGATACAATTAGGAGATTTGTTAGTGTTAATTAAGGAAACAAAATAAACCTATATATATATATATATATATATATATATATATATATATATATATATATACAAATCGACATATACATATATACATGTAAAAAATATATATATATATATATATATATATATATATATACACGACATTATATACATATACATATTAAAACCCTAAACCCTAATTTAAACTATACTATTTTAATCAAAACCCTAATTTTATTAAAAACCTAATTAATTATTAAACCCTAATTCATTAAACCTAACCCTAATTATTTAATACCACTTCAATTATTAAAACCCTAATCATTACCTAATCATTACTACATTAAATAAAACCCTAAATTACTAAACCTTAATTTATGAAACCCTGAGAGATTAATTACTAAACCCTAGTTATTTATTGCTACTTTAATTAACTAACTCTAATTAATGAAACCCTAATACAACTTATACTATTAATTAACATGTATATGCTATTACTATTACTAACACCTATAACCTACTACTTTTATTATAACACATAAAAAACATTTTGGGATATGTATTAGAGATGTATAGATCTTCGAACTTTCTTGACGAATGGTTTCTACGAAACTCTAGGCGGAAGGGTTTAGATTTCCGATTTAAAGGGTCCTATAGCTCAAGCCCCTAAACCTGAAATGGCCATTCGAAGAGAAATGGGTGATTGGAAGCTTATCTAATACGGAAAGTATCCTAAAATGGAAAACACTCTTAAAGTAGGAACTTTCTAGTTATAGAAACTTACTAAGATAAGAAACCTACTAAAAGTGAAAACTTTCTAGTTATAGAAACTTAGTAAAACAAGCTATACTTAAAACACTATCATACTTAAACATTTATTTAAACATGGGCAAAAACACTTACTACTCTTAAATATCATAGGTTGACTTTTCTGCTCACTCGTCCAACTTTCTATTCTGAGGAATAACTAGCTCTCTCTCTACTAAGGTGAATTCATAGCCCCACTTATTATTGCGCAACTTATTTACTTTTACTTTTCTTAGGGTGAGACACATGCTGTTTTTACATTTTATAATTTAGACACAAGTTCCAACTGTTAAAACTATGCTATACCCGGCTATGTCCGACTAAGTCCCTACAGTGATATTTTTAATTGCTGCTTGCATGCTTAATTATTGGGAGTAGGCCTATCGAGAGTAACGCCCCCGATACATTTGACTAAGTCTTTGTATTACTTAATAATGAAATTAAACTGACAAGTATAAACGCTAACTTGTCTTGGGGCAAACTTGAACGTTTAGTCTAAATATCACACATTGGCATAACTTTTTGATCCTGCAGGAGATCAACCTTACAAACTAAATCTTGTGGTCTAAAATAACGATCAAAATTTTGTTAAACCTATGAACTTCACTCAACCTTTTTGGTTGACACTTTAGCATGTTTTGTCTCAGGTGCTGTTTGATTCAAGCTCTTATACTTACTGCTTATGTGATGCTACTTGGATATAGGATCAAGAGATATCACATTTATTACTATTGCATTAAACATTTACTTATTCCTTTGTAACGACATTTCATTTTCCGTTGCCTACTCATTAAAGTTTGATTTTATCATTTAGTAATGTTCTCGTTATTATAATATGTTGGTATATTTTGATATTAAGTCACATTTCGCCCAGGTCCTAACTGGGGGTGTGATATGGACCAATTCACATGCCATACCATGACGATTTTGATCCCGACAATCATCATGAGGGGGAGAATAAATATGGTTAGGGGTCAGGTTCTTATCAACGCTCAACATATGAAGTCAGTTCATCTAATCAACAGTGGGGTATTAATGATATAGTTGAGATCTCCGATAGTTCTAAAAGAAATGAAGTTTAGGAGATTAAACGAGATAATTGTGACAACCCAGAAATTTCTGACCAAATTTAAACTAAATCTTTACATGATTTCGACATGATAAGCAAAGTTTGTGTTAGGACCCCGAAGTTGTATAGTGTTAATGTGAAAATAAGCTTAAATGAAGGTTCCTTAGAAGAGGGCTATATAAGGAACCTAAGTAGTCCTAATTAGATAGCCATTGCATTGTAACCGAGTTCTAGAAGCTGTGGAATGTAATTGTACCGATTCTCTCTAATACCGAGTCTCATGCTTACATACCGAATCTCTCTTTATCTTATCATTTCTCTCAATCTCAACATGATCTGACCTATCATTTGGTATCAGAGCTTCCAGGAAGTGATTCTACATCACTATATCGATCCAGAGATTGTAGATTACAGAATCTGATTACTCTCGGTATTTTGAATCACATTCGGTATCATCGAATTTGATAATCTGACGTTCAGATTCTTGTGATAAGTTCAGCAAAGGTGCATTAGGTATTTTAGAAAGAGTTTCGATTTATCATTACAGCTTTTTAACTTCAATTATGGAGAATCAAGTTGATTTTTAGAGTTTGTGGCTAAAACTCTCAGTATTGCTTAATTCAAGCTTGATTCTGGATTTTTGTGAAGATTTAAGGATTCAGTTGTGTTCGTGAGGTGTTAAATCACATTTCTGACGGTTCAATTTCTTCAATTCATTAAGTTTTGAAGATTTGATCAACACTCGGTATCGTAACTGTCATACCGAGTCTGCTTCATTACTTAAATTCATCTTAAGTGTTGCAGATTGTGGTGTGATTGTGATTCTATCACATTTGGTTTGATTATACGCAGCTAATTAGTGTGGTTTGAGAAAGGATTCTGTCATATTTCTAAGTTTTAAACTTAGACTCGGTATTGTCAACTGCTACAATTGACATTCGGTATCCTATACTTTCGGTGTCTTTGATATTTTGTGTAATACAGAATCTTTACCGAATCTACCTCATTTTCAAGATGTCTACTCAAGATACTTTGATAATTGGATCAGATTCCCGTCCTCCAGTGTTGTTTGATGGCAAATACACTCAGTGGCTTCACCGTATCACTCAGTACATAGACTACAAGGGTGAGAAAGCAAAACACATTTGGGCTTCTCAGAGAGATGGTCCAGTTGTTGATTATCATCCGGATACTGGTATGCCAATTCCAGTCTATGAACTTTTTGGTGATAAGCGTGAGAGAGCTCAGGGTGACATAGAGGCAAAGAATATTGTTATGCAAGCTATCCCGTATGAATTGTTTGAAAATGTTGATAGGAACACAACAGCAAAAGATATATGGGATGAGATCAAACGACAGCAAGAAGGTTATGACATGTCAGACGTTACTAAATTGAATAAGGCTCTGGGATTCTATGAAGATTTCAAGCAGGAAACTGATGAACCACTCAAGGATACCTATCGTCGTTTCAATGGTGTTCTCAATGAGTTGAAAAGGTGCAAGATCATAAAAGTAAATGCTGAAGTCAACATGAAGTTTCTCAAAAAGCTCAATGCTGATTGGCTTCCTTATGGAACCATTGTTCGATCTACTAAAGAGATTGACAAGTTGACTATTCATGAGCTTGTTGGAGTTCTTATGCATTACCAACCTGAAGTGTCTAAACTTCAAGAAGGAAGGAAAGAGTCTTCTCCGGGCGATCCACTTGCCCTAATTGCCAAAAAGAAGAGCAAATCGTTGACGTCTTCCAAAAGCTTGTCCAAGAAAGTGCTTGTTGAAGAATCAACTGATTCAGAAGATTTGAATCTTTCTGATGTTGATGATTCTCATCTTGAATTAGTCAAGATGGCAGCCATGTTCACAAAAGCCTTGAACAAACACAAGTTTAAAGGCAAATCAAGCAATCAATGCAAAAACTCGTCATCTTCCTCGTACTACAAGAAAGCTGATCAATCTAAACAACAACGTGCTGATGATTCCAAGAAGGAAGATTCAATTTGTTTCAATTGTGGCAAAGCTGGTCATTACTTTCGTGAGTGCAAGATGCCTAAGAAGAAGGATGCAGCTTACTACAAGAAGAAAATGTTGATGGCTAAGATTGTGGAAACTGGGGGAGGGCTAAAACCGGTTGATGATACTTGGTTTAACTGGACTGACGATTCAGATTCAGAGGTGGATCATGCAAATGTTTGCAAGGTGACAAAGCTCATCAAAGCTAAGGAAGCAATGGAGAATTCTGACTCAACATCCGATGATGATGAGGTACAATCATCTGAAATCTCACCTGATTTTATAAAAATGCAAAATGACTTGATAAAGAATCTGGTCTCAATGTCAAAAGAAGTCAAAGGCTTAAAATCTGAAAACAAAGTTTTAAAAGATAAAATCAAAATGAATGAGACCAGACCTTCCTCATCTAAATTGCAAATGGATGTGCAACAATTGACTCTCCAACTCAACTCTAAGGAAACTGAGTTGGAAGATCTGAAAAAGACAATTCATCCAATTAAAGTTGAAAGAACTGATTATCGTTTAAAATCAGAATGACTTGCAGAAAAAGTTCAATTTTTAGAAAAAGATCTTTCTTATTTGAAAAACCAACATGAACCCACACTTTCAAAACTAAACAAGAAAATCGTTCAATTGGAAAACACCATAATTGAAAAGAACACTGAAATTTCTTTATTGTCAAAAGAATCTTTTCAAATGAAAGCACAACTTGCTCGATATGAGGAAAAACTCTATCGAACAGAGCAATCCAAAGCTATCATGGATATGGAACTTTCAAAACAAACGATTTTCATGAATAGACCAAAAACGATTCATGGTGAAAAGTGGGGGTTGGGTTATGAAGATCCAAAAATTTTGAAAGATGCTTCCAAAAAGATTCCAGGATTATATCATTCTGATTATTTTCAAGCTGGTTTACCATCGCATTTTGTACATGCTTCTGATGCTGATTTTGATGATATTATTGTAAATCGTAAATCTAGGAAATACCATCAAATTAGCTTAATGTATGAAAAAATCAATGCTAAGATAGGTAAATCGAATCCTGATTTCTTGAAAAATCTTGTTGAAACTTAAAAGAACATGCAACGTGAAGATTATGTGCCTAAGCGTAGACTGGTTTATATCCCAACACTCATGCTAGAGAAATACATTTTAATGCTTGAGAATGAAGTGTTTAACAAACCTAGTTCTAGCATTACTGCAATAGATGAGGTGTTTGATGAACCAATTTTTGATGTGAAACCAATTCTACCAACTTTACCTGCATGTCCAGATGATGTTTTCCGTGCAGACCTAGCACATGAACTAACTGTCTTCTTTGAGACAGATTCTCTAGGTCAAAATTCTTTAGATGATAAAGTAGAACCTCAGGATGAACCGAACATTGAACCTTTGATAGATTTTGAAAGTCAACTTGATCCTTTGCATGATTATTACTTGAATTTGCCTGCTGTACGTAATTTGAATCGTATAGTAGCTCAACTTGAACAGGAGAATATTGACTTGCAACTTAAGTGCCAATCATTAGAACAAATGCTTGCTTTGTGTGATAAATTGCCTTCACTGCCTAAGAAAGAATGTACTTATGCTTTTAAGGAGGGTGAAGTGATAGTTTCTGCTGAAGAATTATGTCTTGAGATTAAAAGATTAAAACAAAAGATAATTCAAATGAAATAGGCTAACACACTTAAGCAAACATCTAATGTTACAACCAATGTGCTTGAATGTACTGGTGGGATTACTAAGAAGGGGAAGGGAACAACAACATCTAAGGATGTAAAACCCATTACTATTCTTAAAAATCCTCTACGTTCTCAATTTGGCAATCATGGTTCGAAAGTTGTTTCTACAACTCAGTATATTGTTAAAAAGGTTCATTCTCCAAATGGTTCTGTGTTAACTGAAAAGATTCCTATGATTCCTATGACAAAAACTTCAAAAGAGAGTCTTTTAAAGAAATCAGTTAAGTCCACAACACACATAAGTTCTAAACCTGATTTAAGTGAGTATGATGCAATAGAACGTACAATCAAATTGGAAATTCTGCAAAATCAGTCATCTCATGTGTCAACTGAAAAGTTTGGACGTCTAACTAACAAAGGTGTTTTTCGTGTCACAGGTCATAATCTAAACATGAATTACAAATCTGTATGGGTTCCTAAGTCCACGACTAAGAAAGTAGCAACCAAACCAAAGCAATCTGCTAGTCGGCCTAGGAAATCATCTCATGTTTTTCAATTTTCGTCTGTGAACAAAACATCTACTTGGAATAAATTGTGTGTTAAGACTTCTGATAACGATGTAAAGATTGATATTGCGTATGATGCTTCATGTAATGTGGTTTTAAATGATGCTTTATTGTCTAAACTGCATGATGCTTTACGTGATTATTTCATCATTGATCCAAAGTTTGTTGTTAATCCAAAGTTTATTGTTGATACTAACCGAAAAGGACCCAAAAAACTTTGGGTACCTAAACTCTAGGAAATTCACATTTACAGGGTTTCGACATCTGTGTTTGGTATATCGATTCCGGTTGTTCTCGACACATGACGGGCGATAAATCCTTGCTTGTCAACTTCATTGACAAATTCCTAGGAACGGTTACATTCGGAAATGATGAGATTGCAACAATAACGGGTTACGGAGATTTTGTGCAAAATGGCATAACAATCAAACGGGTTTCATATGTTGAGGGTTTGGGGTGCAGTTTATTTAGTGTGAGCCAATTCTATGATGGAGATCTCAAAGTTTTGTTTGAACGTCGAAAATGCTCGGTGCAATCCACCGAAGGGAATGATCTTCTTGTTGGTAAACGTTGTGCTTCATTATATACTATTGACCTCAATGATGCACCATCACATGCAACCATGTGTTTGGCCACTCGTTCTACCAAAGAAAATTCATGGTTATGACATCATCAGATGTCACACCTGAATTACAAGGGTATCAATCGACTAGTCTCTAAAGATTTAGTTGATGGTATTCCAACGTTTCAATATGATAAGCATCATGTGTGTCCATCATGTGTGATGGGTAAGCTGAAACGGACTAATCATCCGCTTAAGCAAAACCCCAGTACTTCATCGTCTTTGCAATTATTGCATATGGACTTATGTGGACCCATTCGTATTTCTAGCCTCAGTGGCAAGAAACATGTGCTTGTCATTGTTGATGACTATACCCGGTTTACATGGATTTTTCTTTTGCGAACTAAGTCAGAAACCCCAGCCATTATCATTGAATTCATTAAAAAGATTCAACGCTCTTTTAACAAACATGTTAAGAGCATCAGAACTGATAATGGGACGAAATTTAAGAATGACCCGCTTGATAGTTATTTGAAAGACAAAGGCATTGAACATCAGTTCTCTGCTGCTCGGACCCCCCAACAAAATGGAGTAGTCGAACGACATAATCGTACGTTGTGCGAAGCAGCACGAACGATGCTTGCCTACTCCAAATTACTTCCAAAAATGTGGGGGGAGGTCATTTCAACTGCATGCTATACCCAAAATCGTTGTATTGTAAACAAACGTTTTGATAAAACTCCATATGAGTTATTATATGGTAGACGCTCGAATGTCAAATATTTCCGTATTTTTGGTTGTATATGCTATGTGCTTAATGATTTTGACAGCCTCGGAAAGTTTGATCCTCATGGCGATCAGGCCATATTTCTTGGTTATTCCTCGAACAAAGTTGCTTATCGTGTTTATCATAAGCGGACAAAGATGATTAAAGAGAGCATTAACGTCAAGTTCGATGAATTTTCGGGAATGGCTTTTGAACAACTCAGTTCAAAACCCGATCCTAACTTGGCTATTACTTCTTCCGCGCAAAACTCAATTTTCTCGAAGAAGGGTGTTCCTACGGTTACATCAGAGGAACTGGATTTCTTGTTTGATAGTCTTTATACTCCTCAACAGGATTCAAATGTTCAAGCCGTACCGGTTACACCATCACAGTCAACTACTGTGGAGACTCTTCAAAGTCTTTTTGATGAAGATTCAACACCAACTGATTCACCTGTTGCTTCTTAATCCTCCCTCCAACCTCCTGTTATTGATAATCTTGAACCAATTCAAGATTCATCAGTTGATACAACTCCAACTGTTTCTCCAGAAACTCTATTGAATCCATTAGTTAATGTTACATCAGATCCAGCGGATCAAGGCTCAATGTCAACAACGGATGATGTTTCAATGGATACCACTGATGTACAACCTCTTCCACACACCCGATGGACTAAAAGTCATCCAATAGATCTTATTATTGGTGACGCATCTGCTCCAGTGTCAACTCGAAGGGCTACTCAGAATATGTGTCTATTCACAGCCTTTCTTAGTAAGATTGAACCAACAACGGTTGCTCAAGCTTTACTAGATCCATACTGGGTAGTTGCAATGCAAGACGAGATCAATCAATTTGAACGATTGAAAGTATGGCGATTAGTTCCAAGACCAACGGGTCAACGACCAATAGGGGTAAAGTGGATTTTCAAGAACAAGAAAGATTCTGATGGAATTGTGGTTCGAAACAAGGCACGTCTTGTGGCCAAAGGATATCGACAACAAGAAGGCATTGATTATGATGAAACGTTTGCTCCGGTTGCTAGGATTGAGGCAATTTGTCTTTTCCTTGCATTTGCTTCTCATATGAAGTTCACGGTGTTTCAAATGGATGTCAAAACTGCTTTTCTGAATGGTTATCTTCAAGAGGAAGTCTATGTTGATCAACCAGAGGGCTTTGTCGATCCCATTCATCCAAACCACGTTTACTACTTGGAGAAAGCTTTATACGGTCTGAAGCAAGTACCGCGTGCATGGTACAAGACCTTAAAAAAGTATTTGCTGGACAATGGCTTCTCTCGTGGAACAATTGATACAACGCTATTCATCCGTAAAAACCACGGTCACATTCTCTTGGTTCAAATTTATGTTGATGATATTATTTTTGGTTCCACGTCCCCGGCCTTATGCAAAGAATTTGGTGACCTTATGGCCAGCAAATTCGAAATGAGCATGCTTGACCAGTTAACTTTCTTCTTGGGGTTACAAGTAAAACAATTACCAAATGAGATTTTAATCAGTCAAACAAAGTATATCAATGATATGCTCAAACATTTTAAAATGACTCCTTTAAAACCAATGACAACCCCAATGAGGACTTTACTGGATGCTGATACTAATGGGGAACCCTTTGATATTACGCTTTATCAAAGCATGGTTGGTTCTTTAATGTATCTGACTGCAAGTCGACCAGACATTACACTTGTCGTAACTGTCTGTGCCCGCTTTCGGTCCAACCCTAAGAAATCTCACTCCAAAGCGGTTGTTAGGATTTTTCAATACCTTAAAGGTACACCTGACCTTGGGATCTGGTATCCTCATGGATCTAATTTCAATCTCACTGCTTATACTGATGTGGATCATGGTGGTTGCCATGTTGATAGAAAAAGCACATCTGGATCAATTTAGATGTTGGGGAATAGGCTAGTTGGTTGGTCATCCAAAAAGCAGAACTGTGTGTCTTTATCAACAGCTGAGTCTGAGTACATTGCTGCAGCTCACTGTTGTTCACAAGTTTTGTGGATGTAAACTCAACTCTTGGACTATGGCTTTAAGATTTCTAAGACCCCGATCTATTGTGATTCACAAAGTGCTATTGCAATAACAACCAACCCGGTTCAGCATTCTAAAACTAAACAAATAGATATTCGTTAACATTTCATTAAGGACCATGTAGAGAAAGGGGATGTAGAATTATACTTTGTGCCTATTAAAGTGCAGTTAGCTGACATGTTCACTAAACCTTTAGATGAACTTAGGCTAAAATTCTTGATCAAAGAGATTGGCATGGTAGAGTATAGTGCTTGATATTCCTTAAATCTGTTGGGACTTATTTTTGGGATCTTGTGTTTAGGGGGAGTAGATACTTTCTAGGGAGAGCAACTAAGTTTCAGTGCTTTAGATAATTTTTCTTTAAGGGACTGCCTTTAGATTAATGATAACTTCCTAGGTGCATTTGTTCAATGGTTACGCAAGGGGGGGGGGGGGGGGGGTAACTCATTGATATCCTATTTCAAGGGGGAGTTGATTCATTTTCTTGGGAACATAATCAAAATGTTGATTTACTTTCTTGTATATCACATTTTGAGGGGGAGAAAAAGGGAGAAAATGAGAAAATTATTCAAAAATATTGTTTTTCAAAAGTGAATTCAAAATTTCTTTGTTTTTATCTGAAATAATTCACTATGGCTTGTATACATCTCAGTATGCAACCCGTGTCAACAATTGGTATCACTGGAGATTTGTACTTTGTATAAAATTCAAAGTTCTTTTAAGTACAAATCTTATTTTGAAAAATTCATAAAAATTGGAAAAGATAAAATCCAAAAATATTTAAATTTTACTGAATAAATGCTATTTTTAGCATTTTACCGAGTCTGACAACCAACTGTACAGATTCGGTAAGTTTAAAGTTTTCAAAAAAAAATTATCTCAGAATTGTTTTTCATGAAAAGATTGAAATGGATTTCAAGAGGAAAAATCAATTTGTCAAGATTTGGAGTTAAATTGTTTATGTTTTGAAAAATTGGACTGAATTCGGTATATTAGGCCCATTCTGTAAACTTCCATTCGGTATTTTACCTTCGGTATCTACAAAAGGAGAGTCAAAGTCAAACATTACTCTTAGTGTTATTAATTACCTACCGAGTCTGTTGATTATACCGAATCTGCCTAATCCTACCGAGTCCGTCATTCTGTTTCTTCAAATTCTTGGTAATTGTTCATTTTAATCAATGTTTAAGATATATTATTGTAGATCTGAGATAATTATGTTTTTATCAACCAGAAAAGTTCAAAATAACTGGATTATGATCTTTAATTTTTAAAATCTTGTTGATTATACCGAGTCTGAGTCGATTTCAATTAATCTTTGATTAAACTCAATTGATTTGGAAAATCAACATGAAATCTTGTCTAATCTGAGTTAAATTGACTGATCTATCATTTGACCGAGCCTGATTACATGTTTAATTGCTTATTTGATGGATTCTGTATCTACCGAATGTGTTCTTATCTGATACCGAATTTGTTCATACAATTAACATGTTAATATGCTTGTAATTGAAGGGTTGTTTGATCATGATTGTGAAATTACATGATATGTGATAGAATATGCATGTTTGAGTGACTTTATGTTAATTGTTGAAGATACCGAGTCTGAAATTTGGTACCTTGAAATTTTCTGATTTTTATCTTCAAACACTTAACATGTTTATTCTATATTTTTCTGATATGAAAACTCAAGCTTATTTGGTTACAGAATCTAAAGTTTTCATAACTACCGAATCTGCTTGAATTGTGCTGAAATTGACTAAGTGTTGTTTTAATTCCTTGTGTTATATAATTGACTTTGCAAGATGATTTTGTACTAAGATGAATATCATATGGATGTCATGGTTGTCAATTATTTGTTCATATTTGAGAATAAAAGACTTTTATATTTGAAAAACCATAAAAATCTTAAAATTTAAAAATATAAAAAGGATTTCAAAGGCAAATAAGAATAGAGATATATGCTTTTTGTTAAATATCTTGTGGTCTTCTATTTCTTATTTATACAGCTAAATGGCGAATAATCACTTTATCAACTCTGAAACCAATATTCCCTGCAAATATTGGACTGCAATTCTAGAGAGGCATACTTTATGGCCTGCTCTGAGCTCCACAGTTAGTGTGCCAGAAATAGACTTGGATATTCTTAACAGATCAATCAGATTTGTGGAGGCCACACAACCAAATGCTACTAATCCACAGGGCGAACCAGCCAGATTTGAATTTAGGCTGAGAGGAGTACAAGGATTCAGGAGTATCACAAAAGCAGACTTCAGGAGGATATTCAGACTTCCTCTTATACAGAATGCTCCTGCTTTTCCTGCTACTCAGCAAATGATGACTTCTGTCTTTGATCTTGGTTATGTTGGAGCTACCAATGTTATACCAGCTAAGTTTCAGAAGAAATATCTGCACTCAAGGTGGTATGTGATCTTCTCAATCATCAACAGATGCTTGTTGATGACAAGAAGTGTATCTGATAGCTTAACTGTGCCGATGCTCAAACTTTTCTACTCATTCACAAGAGTAGAGAATCCTGATTATGCAGAACTTATATGGGATTTGGTTCAGGCACAGGTTGAAAAGCCAAGGGGTTCATACATCCCTTGTGAAAGGTTTTTCTGTATCTTTATCCATGATGCTATCAATGCTTGCAGAAATGCAAATATCTTTCTACCAGGTACACATGGATTACAGATGAAAAGGTTTGGAGAGCTGAAGATGAACACCCCTATGGTGACTGATAATCAATTCACTGCGCCAATTCCAAATTGGCTAGTGAGGCTAGCTGAACCCCAAGACGCTCGTATGCGTTCTTATTTTCAGGCTGTAGGAATACCTCTTCCGAACCCGGTACAACAAGAACAAGTTGAACCTGCCGTGGTTCCAGCCCCAGAGGTTGTAGAGGAACCTGTAGTTCAACCCCCCGGGCCAGCTAATCCTCCACTTAGAGTGAACCTCAAACGATCTAGGGTAGCACACCAATCTCAACCCGTGAGGATCAGGGAACCTAGTCCAACTAGGATTGAACCAACCCTTTCCACAACACCCGAAGTAAGCAGTGACACTTCAGCAACAACATCTGAATCATCTCCTGAACATTCTCCTAAGAGAACTCGATACATGCCTGATGAGATGATTCAGACTCCGCCAACCCAACGAGTAACTAGATCTAGGACTTTGACACCCATCGTCCGCCAAACAGTTACTCCAACCATTGGTGATACGGACCAAGACCTAGAGCCAATTAGGTCACCCTCACCCATCTCCGTATCACATTCAAGAATAACAGTAAGCCCTACGCTAAATGAAGCGCAAGCTTCGGTAGGCAAGAGATCTAAATGCATGGATGGTAAAACGACCACTAAGCCCATCCAATCTAAACAGGACTTAATAATAAATCCTACAAAGCAAGGTGCTTCGACATCTAAGGAAGTAAAGTCTTCCTCTACAGTAAAGTCTGCGTTGACTCAATCAATTGAGGAAACTCAATCATTGAAGTCCAGAAAGGCCGAAGGGGAGCCGAAAAATCTTGAAAAGGCACCGTGCGTATCGGCTGGAAATCCTCCTGTACTTCAACGTACAACAGGGTCTCGAGGTCCGGCTTATCTTGATGAGGAAGATCTGCCGCGTCCCATGGAAACGAGTCAACATGACAATCCTTCGGGATATTTATTAGACTTCCAGCAGACTGTTCCCTTGGTTCATGAAAGTGATCCATTGGTTCAAACCACTTCTCTTCTGAATTCTGAATCTCAGGGTCTGGAGGAAGAGTCTTTAACTGAAAGAGATGTGCCACCTCATGGTATATCAATGATTTCAGGAGTCGGGGATAGCAATATCTCTGCGAGAACTAAACAGACGGGTAGTTCTACTACTCTGTCAGAGTCCCATGAGACCAAAGTCATGGAGGCGGATGCTTCGAAAGAAACTTCGCCGGTGACAACTCCGGTTGTTACCCAACCTCCATCAAAAGGGGATATCACGAATCTGACTAGTAGTATGTACAACCCTACATATAAGAATAATATAGCACAATCATCCTTACCTGCCCTCACGGAAACTCAAACACTTCCACCGACATTGCCTTCTACAGTTGTTGCTGATGCTGCTTTTGTTCATGGTTACACTGTTGTTTCACCAACTGGGTCACCTTCTGGAAGTTCAAATAGATATGGATTATAGTATCTCTCTGACAATGAGGTGGAGGAGCTCTATCTTGATGAGTTTGCTAAACGAACTAATCTTGATGAAGTTCGTGAAACTATGATGATTTATCTTGAGCAAGCAAGGATAGTGTATCCTTTATCTCCATGCAAGTCACCTGGACCAATTCACATGCCTGATCATGATGATTTCGATCCCGACAATCTTCATGAGGGGGAGAATAGACAAGGTGGTTATCGGTCCAGTGTTTTTCAAAGATCAACTTATGAAGCTGGTACATCTAGTCAACAGAAGGATAAAGATGTTGTTGATATATCTGATTCCAGTGATGAAATTGAAGAAATTCAGTGTGAAAGTTTTCTAGATGAATCGAAAAGTCAGAGAGAGGGTGACTCAGGAATGTTAATGATTATGGATTCAGCTGATCTATCAGAGAAAAAGTTAACTCAAGAGGACAATCAAAACTTTGACAACATTGAAGATATTTTGAAGGGGTCATCGAGTGTCGCCAATGAATTCAATGATCATCAATTTGTTAATTTGACATCTCCAACTGACGAATTTGGAATACACTTCGAAAAGGAGATTTTCTCTAATGGCAAAGAAGATACCACGACTCCTCCCGATTTGAATGTTCCTTTTCAAATTGCAGAGATTGTTCTTGAACGTGATGCAAATTACCAACTGAGTGAGGATGAAGAGAAAAATATTCTTCGTTCACCATTCATTGAACAACAAGCATATAGAATTTATGGTGATTCTGATCTCGTCCTTTCTGCATCAATGAGTGTTCTGGGTGCATGGAAATATCATAAGAAACCAGAATTTCTCAAAGCTTATCTGAGTGTTCGTGACAAATTCAAATTGAAGAATGAAGAGAAACTTCAAATTCAGCGGAGTTCAGAGATTAAAAGCATAAATAAGATTTTGATGATTAATAAGGATGGAGTGAAGATGCCATTGTTTCAAGTTACAAGAATGGATGATGAGGATTATCAATTCTCAGAAGGGGATTTTGATAAACTGAAGATGGATGACATTATTTTCATTTACAACTATCTGATTAACTTGAATGAATCTGCAACAATTTATCATGCTACTGCAATGAAGGCAGTCTACAGGTTTATTCTTGATTCGATGAGATGGATGTCAGTTCATGATTTTCAGTTGGAATTGGAATCTGGACACAAAAAGCTCGGAATCAAACCACCAAATCAAGTGATTGAAGAGCTAAGATACATGTCCTTACTTGAAGTGAGCGACTGCCCATATGGGTTTGTATTTGTCAATTCTCACTATACAAAGATCTTCATCAGAGTCTCAGATTTCAGAAGATACTCAGACAGAACGTTGATGTATGCTTTCAAGTACATGAGATGGAGATTGATCAATAACTGCTATTCAACTGAAGATATTGAGATTGTCAAATACATTCTCATAAGACTAAAAAGTCATCTCAAAACAAGAGTGAATATACGAAGATATGAGAATCTCAAGGGATTCAAATCTAAAGTTCACTTCAGAGGAACAAAGTTCCTTTAGATGTTTCAAAATAGGATTATGTTGTAAAGTTCACATTTAACACTAAGGGGGAGATTGTTAGGACCCCGAAGTTGTATAGTGTTAATGTGAAAATAAGCTTAAATGAAGGTTCCTTAGAAGAGGGCTATATAAGGAACCTAAGTAGTCCTAATTAGATAGCCATTGCATTGTAACCAAGTTCTAGAAGCTGTGGAATGTAATTGTACCGATTCTCTCTAATACCGAGTCTCATGCTTACATACCGAATCTCTCTTTATCTTATCATTTCTCTCAATCTCAACATGATCTGACCTATCAGTTTGTAATGGTGATTCTCGAAAATTTCGGAACTATGTACCCTCTGACTGTTCCCAACGATTTACAAACAATTAATTGTAAAATAGGTAAATTGTGAATAATATATATATATATATATACATACATATAGAAATTTATAATAATTCATTTAAATAGTTATGTGGTAATATTATTTTATTATATAACAAAAATTATTATTTAGTATTAACATTATTGTTATTGCTCTATTTTTATCATTATCATTATTAATAAAATTATTATTATTTTTTTTAATTATTGCTATTAATATTAAGAGATAACTTCTTATTATTATTAATATTATTATTAGTATTATTATTATTATTATTATTAGTATTTGTTATTATTAATAATATTATCAATATTATTATTAATATAATTATTATTAATTATTAATATTAATTAAATATAAATTAAGAAATCAAAAGTTTGTACGAATTTGTTA
Organism: Rutidosis leptorrhynchoides; assembly: GCF_046630445.1. NCBI lineage: Eukaryota > Viridiplantae > Streptophyta > Magnoliopsida > Asterales > Asteraceae > Rutidosis > Rutidosis leptorrhynchoides. Next base: position 370,264,800 of record NC_092343.1, on the reverse strand, counting down.
TCTTTCATTTTCAACTTTTTATACTTTATTTCTTTGCTTCTTGTTCTTGTCTGTGAGGAAGTTAACGAGTGAGTGTTAGGTTAGAATGATATACACGTAAATGCATATGAATTAGAACCCCTCTCACACATTCATTAACTTTTACTGTTTTCCTTTTGAATTCATGATATTTCCTTTTGGCTACTAGTAAACTTTATGTTATATATCACTTTCTATCTATATCTCAACCTTTCTAATCACTCTTTCTTTATCTAATGTATATACATAATACTCGATACATATGATATAATCACACACCATTTTGAACCCAACACTCTTTCTCTACTTTCTTTCTATATAAACATATTCATATATGTATATATATATATACATACACAATATCATGTAAGCGATCATTTTTAATTTCTCTACAACAATCAAACTCACGAATTCTTTTCTACTTTCTTTTGTTAATCGACACCACTTCCAACCACCATTGTTGACACCATCTCAGGCCACCCCATAGTCACCTCATGAGCCATCACCATCAACCTAGTAATTTTTCTTTTTTTCTTTTTTTCTTTTTCCTTTCTTTTAGTTTTCTGTTTTTCTTTTGAATCACAAACACTACCACCTTGAACCACCTACGACAACCACCATCACTCGCGATTGTTTATATGTTTCAAATTACCATCTTCAAACTCACACCATCGTATATCATCTGCATCATGCTCGAATCAATCGAATACCACTTATTTTAATTAGGTTACTACTTGCTCAAAACCCGTTCAAGAACACCAACACCTTTGATATTTTTTTTTTACTAATCACCAATGTTTTCGTTAGCTGAGACTACCAACAACACAAAACAAATCTTTCTCCACCTTTTTCTACATTGGAACAATCACCTGCCTATATTTTTCTTATTCGTAAAATCACATCAAACCTCCTGCTGTCTTCGTTTGTCTACCTATTTCAAACTACCATAAACCACCACCACTTGACTAAGAAAACTACTGCAAACCAAATTGTAATTCACGTCTATTATTGCTGTTTTGGTTTATTCGAAACTGTTCCACAATTCTCTTTTTACTGTAACTCCAAACCACTAATTTTGGAGTCTAATGAAGGTTGTAGTTCATGAAGTCAATTAAACAAATGAAGATGCTATTTTTTTTATTCGATAACGATAAGGAACGTGGGATACGGTGACCCCATACCTAGATAATGTCGTGAGTTTTTAATTACCAAAAGGGATTCCACTTGATTTAACGAAATTATAATAATGTTGATACAGGTAAGTAGATGTCGACAGGTTAGACTTCTGTTACCAATCCTAAACACCACTTGGGCCGTATTATATGCTATGTTGGATTTTAGTTGGGCTGAGTAATTCATGGGCTGTGATTTGTGTTACCGGACTGCCATTCCTTTTTCTTCTTAGTCTGGCTTCATGAGAAAACCAAACAGCCCACATATTTTTTTCTTGGGTTTGCTTAATGATTTTATAATTGGGCCGATACCCTAAGCCTGCTAGACGTGATCCAGTTTCTCTTGTTACTTCTGTTTGAATGAACAACTACAATAGGAGATTTGATAATGAATCGTTAATGAATTATGATGATGACTCGATGATAAGTAAACAACGTATAATGATATTGATGATATCACGATCATGATGATAAGGTTAGACGAATATAAGAAACGTGAATTTAGATGATTGTGATGTTAACTAGTTAATAATAATGATGATTAAGATGTTAGATGATGTTAATCATGTCGTGATACATGATGGTTATTATGATGATGATATGTGAACGGGATGAGGATGATGAGAAAACAACAAGTATATACGAGTTAAAATAATTTAACGCAAGGATCATACCAAAAACGAACCAACGGTTAAAGTGGTTTAGTAATGGTTTAGGATAACAAGAGGTTGCGAGTTCGAGCCCGGGCAGTGGCGTTTTGTTTTAAAAAGCTTGTCATCAAAGGTTGTACTTTATTATTTTTACTATTATTATTATTATTATTATTATTATTATTATTATTATTATTATTATTATTATTATTATTATTATTATTATTATAAATATTAGTTATCATTTATTATTATTGTCATGATTATAATTACAATAATAATAATAATAATAATAATAATAATAATAATAATTATTATTATTATTATTATTATTATTATTATTATTATTATTATTATTATTATTATTATTATTATTACTACTACTAATATTATTATCATTACTAGTAATATCATTAAGTAGCGTTATTATTATTATCATTATTATCATTAGAGTTAGGATTATCATTATTTTATCATTATTATTATTATTATCATTATCATTATTTTAGTAATATTATAATAAACAAATGGTATTTATATAAAAATATATTTTTACATATATCTTAACTATACTAATATTACATATTGATTTAACTAAAATTTTATTATTATAGAATATTAATTAAGTTATAAATAATAGATAAATACATATATATATATATATATATATATATATATATATATATATATATATATATAATTATCTAAAATATATAAAATAGTTATAATTAAACTATTTATTAATATAACATACAAAGTATAAAGTATATTAATATTAATATATAAAACTTCTTTAAATAATATTATACGTATTAATATATATATATATAAATGATATAGGTTGGTGAATCCGAGGCCAACCTTGCACTTGTTCAATGATGTTATATGTATTTTTACTACAAAATACAATATACGAGTTTTATTTGCCTTTTTACCCTTTATATTTTTGGGCTGAGGATACATACGCAATTTTTATAAATGTTTTACGAAATAGACACAAGTAATTGAAACTACATTATATGGGTGAATGATCGAAGCCGAATATGCCCCTTTTGCTTGGTAACCTAAGAATTAGTAAACCGATCTACTAATTGACGCAAATCCTAAAGATAGATCTATTGGGCCTAACGAACCCCATCCAAAGTACCGGATGCTTTAGTACTTCGAATTCATTTTTATCATGTCCGAAGGATTTCCCGGAATGATAGGGGATATTCTTATATGCATCTTGTTAATGTCGGTTACCAGGTGTTCACCATATGAATGATTTTTGTCTCTATGCATGTGACGTATATTTATGAGAACTGGAAATGAAATTCTTGTGGTCTATTAAAATAATGAAATTGAATGATTATGATAAACTAATGAACTCACCAACCTTTTGGTTGACACTTTGAAGCATGTTTATTCTCAGGTGTTAAAGAAATCTACCGCTGTGCATTTGCTCATTTTAGAGATATTACTTGGAGTCATTCATGGCATATTTTGAAAGACGTTGCATTCGAGTCGTTGAAATTCATCAAGATTATTATTAAGTCAATTATAGTTGGATGTATTATGAAATGGTATGCATGCCGTCAAATTTTGATGTAAAGAAAGTTTGTCTTTTAGAAACGAATGCAATGTTTATAAAATGTATCAAATAGAGGTCAAATACCTCGCGATGTAATCAACTATTGTGAATCATTTATAATGTATATGAACGGGTCCTTTTAGTTGGTATCAGAGGAGTGGTCTTAGCAAACCAGGTCTGCATTAGTGTGTCTAACTGATAAGTCGTTAGTATGCATTAGTGAGTCTGGACTTCGACCGTGTCTGCATGTCAAAAGTTTTGCTTATCATTTTTTGTCAGAAATCATCTGCTTATCATCCTTAAGAAAATTATCTGCTTATCATTATTAGTCTAGACACGTCTTGCTACATTAATTGCATGAGTAGTGTATAGACAAAATTCATATCTTAGCATATCTGCTAAATCATATCTTATCGTATCTGTTACTTTAAACTTTGCCTGACATATCCCGCTAATTCCTCCGTAATCTACGAAATCTTTTGTTCTATATCTATAGATATTCTATGTAATTAGAATACCATCCGATAACCGAAAATCATTTCATATCAAAAAATCCTTATTCAATCGTACGAAATGGAATTCATCATTAATTCAAGTTCCTCGGATTCTGAAATGGAATCCCACTCCAGCTCCGAAAGCAGTGTGACTGGAATGGATCAACCAATTAGCCATCATCTATTCTGGATGAATTGGGGATGGGTTCGTAGCCTCCTTAATCATTTGAGACAAGAAGAAGGTGATCCCTTCATCCACCACATTACCCTCTTGGCGAAGAACCTGAAGCACTTACCGGCGAACCTGTTCGAGACACCATTTTCTCTCTCATTTCCAGAGTATCTCATCACAATTACATACTACATCAAAATTTAGATTTTATTTATCCTCTCGTCCGAACCGACAATCACCCCGGTGTAATAGAAGAAGTCAACGAGCTTTGCGCTCGGGTATTGGCTTTAGAGAATATGGTACAAAGGTTACAAACACCAGCAGCAGCACCAACAGCATAACCAGTACCACCATCATCAACGCCAACAGTACCATTACCACCTCCAACCACAACTGCGTCTTAAACCTCAACTTCACAATCTGTCCCACGAGCATCAATGTCATACGCTCTGTAGATACCAAGAGATACCACCAACAACAAACAATGAAGTGTTGATTCATAACTTCATTGGAGAAACATTTTGCAACGATTATATAATCTCTAAAGTCTTAGAGATTATCTATTCTAACCCTAACCAAAAATCAGATGACTGAACCAAAATGATAGAAGGAAGAGTAGAAACCCTGACAAGAATGATACGTGATTCACAAGCTAGACTTGTTTTACCAACATCATCAACAGTACCGTAGCATCACCAGCACCATCAGTATCGTCAGCTCATCAGCCCTAGCAGCACCTATAACATCACAAGCTCCGATAGTTCAAGAATCACCATGGACATTATTACAAATCAACAACAAGTATGTCATATCAACAAGATATGAAGTATTAACTCATTTCCACAGAAGGATTTATATGTATATCTTATATATATAAATTTCCAAACCATAATAAATCTTTCTGTACTAAGCTATTATGTGTGAATCTTAACTACGCGGTTAATTCATATTACAAATATGCAATAATGTACGTCCTTCGCCCGCAACTTAACCATCGTTAATTACAATATCTGTCTCAATTCAACAAATTTCAATTCATAATAAATCAAGTATATATTTGATTTTACACTTTCATCATCGATGTACCCAAAAATTTTCAGATAATATCATTCGTACTTTGCAAAGTTCACAAGAATTTAACGAAAACCAACATCACGCCTCAACAAATAACGAAGTATTGATTCATAATTATTGAAGAAATACTTATGTAATCTCTAAAGCCTTCAAGGGATTATTCAATTCTAGTTCCAACCGTAAATCAAATGAGTTTAATTTAGTATTAACTCATTAAATTAAATTTACATCTGAAGAGAATATATACATGTATATTTTTATAAAGACTGTAATAAAATTCTTTTGTACAAAATATTAATTGTGAATTTTTTTTTAATGGGTAGGTAATACCCGAGAGATATATATATATTCACAATTAATATGTTACATTCTTCGAATCTGATTAAGCAAATTATCAAATATACTTCCTACTTTCACAATAATATACATTCTTTCATAGAAATCAAAACAACCATATTCATTCAAACTCAATTCTGATTTTGAAACCTCAGAATTCAATTCGAGATATAACCGGTACCATCACTTTTAGATTCCTACATCTTTCAAAGCTATATTTTGACTTCAAAATTGTGTTAGAACATCAAATGTATATTAACGATTACAATCTGTGTTCAAACCCTTCTAAAATTTCTGAAGACACTTCAAATAATGAGCAATCGAGATGATGATCCAACTACATGTTACCACAATTATGTACCCGAAAAACTCTTGAAACCAAAGTAAAAGTTTAAACAACGTATCCGCGTCAGATTATTTGGCATTTATTAGCAAAAATAACTTTGCGATTCCTTTTCAAGTAGCCAGTTTTGTCACAGCTCCAGCAAGTCAACTTCAACTTTTCAGTCAGACTAACCTTATTATAACCTTGAGATATACACAATCGTTACCGGGGAAACTTTTACATTCCACCACATTATCAGCAGATGTATCAACAACTTCATTACCCTTTGACTTTAGCCTCTCCAAAAAGTCATTATAGTTATTCATTGAAACCCCATCATTTACTCATTCGCATCTTGTAACAAGAATTGCCATACGAATCATCGGGAATTAGCAATCAGTATTTTGAACTCGCAGCATGTCTACGCCAACAGTTATATGTGTATATATAACATCTATCTTCTGGACTTAATTTGAATGTGAAGTTTCTGAAAAACACTCCGAACTACGAATTGGTTCTCCGAAAATGGAAAAATGCTGATAAAGCAGCAAAAACTATAAACGACTTTAACAGTAAAAGTTTGATGATAATGAATAAGTGTGCTGGTAAAACGCAGAAAAAGAGAAGTCTTGGAACTGGAAACCGGATTGAGCAAAGTATGAAGGAGGCTGTGGACAAATCACAAAGACTGAACCTGAATTCAAAAAATCCAAATGATTCAGTACCTGCTGAAGTCATTAACGAATACCTTGCTCCTGACTCTAAACCCCGGCGGACAATATTCTTCATCATCCTCTGATATTAGAAATTCTAAGATATCATCGTATCTTTCATTATAAATATCCTCCATATTTTTGAAGATATTTTCATAATTATTCTTATCTGAAATCATTTACCTCTTCGCGCTATCTGTATTACATCATAAAAGAAACTATTTTTGTTCCTAAATTCTGAAACATTCGAGTTTAAAATAGGAATACTTTTGAAGTAGTGTTGGGAGTTGAAGCATGAGTTAGTATAATATAATGACACTTGATCAACGTGATTATATTACAGTAAGTCATGCTGAGTTTCTAAATGGAACGTGATGATTCACAGATCATAACATCATCATGTGCCATGTTATACGACTCATGTATTCTACTTAATCTCTAAGAATATCAAGAAAATATTTTCTTGATGATTCGATCTTTTCCGAGGTATTCTGGTAATTTGACAAGTCAAGATCATGCCATTACAATTTCCTTCCTAGAACATTAACAATGTTCATTCCGAAATTCATATCTACGAATTCTGGACCATTACAAGCTGTACTTAATCGCAAGAAGAAGAAATGAAAGGACAAAGCTCTGAAACAGAAATTGGGGTATAAATCGCAGCAAATAAAAGAAAGCATTAATTAGAGATGACAATGATTATGGGAGATAGAAGCAGGGACATTAAAATATAAGAGAAAATATAAAACCCAACAACCACCCAGAAATTATAAACCATATATATCAATACATATAGCAATATAAAGGCACGGGAGAACTAAAAACACTATAAAACTAAGTGTATAATAGAAGTAAATAGATTCTTTCGGAGGTAGTTGAAAAATAAAAATGACCGATATGAAGGTTAGGAATATATCAAGAAGCAGAACTGGATGAAGCATATTGACAAATGCTTTAAAATATGAGTTGAGAGAGAAAGAATAGAAGGTGTGAGTTGTAAGGAAACGAAGGAGGTGAAATTTATAGCAAAACATCCGACAGAGCAATCAAAATGGATGATCGCATTTAAAGCGGATCCTAATTTCCTTAATCAAATCTTATTACGAAGATTTTCCCCAAATCTCTTGAACTTAAAAATCAATTCTATCTACGTCAAAAGATATGACGAATCTATACCTACTCATTTCACTCTTTTGGTGATAGCTTCACTCGTACTCTTCACAAAATCAAAAGGTTCTATCCATATTACTCAATGATGATAAAACCCTAATTTTTAGCCTATATGCGTCATGAAAACATACTTATTGACATCCATGACTATCTCAATCAAATTTTGGGACGAAATTTCTTTAACGGGTAGGTACTGTGACGACCCGGAAATTTCCGACCAAATTTAAACTAAATCTTTACATGATTTCGACACTAGAAGCAAAGTTTGTAATGGTGAGTCTCGAAAATTTTAGAACTATGTACCCTCTGACTGTTCCCAACGATTCAAGAACAATTAATTGTAAAATAGGTAAATTGTAAATAATATATATATATATATATATATATATATATATATATATATATATATATATATATATATATATATATATATATATATATATATGTGTGTGTGTGTGTGTGTATATACATATAGAAATTTATAATAATTCATTTAAATAGTTATGTTGTAATATTATTTTATTATATAAAAAAATTATTATTTAGTATTAACATTATTGTTATTGCTCTATTTTTATCATTATCATTATTAATAAAATTATTATTTTTTTAATTATTGCTATTAATATTAAGAGATAACTTATTATTATTATTAATATTATTATTAGTTCTATTATTATTATTATTATTATTAGTATTTGTTATTATTAATAATATTATCAATATTATTATTAATATAATTATTATTAATTATTAATATTAATTAAATATAAATTAGGAAATCAAAAGTTTGTACGAATTTGTAATCTTTCATTTTCAACTTTTTATACTTTATTTCTTTGCTTCTTGTTCTTGTCTGTGAGGAAATTAACGAGTGAGTGTTAGGTTAGAATGATATACACATAAATGCATATGAATTAGAACCCCTCTCACACATTCATTAACTTTTACTGTTTTCCTTTTGAATACATGATATTTTCTTTTGGCTACTAGTAAACTTTATGTTATATATCACTTTCTATCTATATCTCAACCTATCTAATCACTCTTTCTTTATCTAATGTATATACATAATACTCGATACATATGATATAATCACACACCATTTTGAACCCAACACTCTTTCTCTACTTTCTTTCTATATAAACATATTCATATATGTAGATATATAAACATACACAATATCATGTAAGCGATCATTTTTAATTTCTTTACAACAATCAAACTCACGAATTCTTTTCTACTTTCTTTTGTTAATCGACACCACTTCCAACCACCATTGTTGACACCATCTCAGGCCAACCCATAGTCACCTCATGAGCCATCACCATCAACCTGGTAATTTTTTTTCTTTTTCCTTTATTTTCATTTTCTGTTTTTCTTTTGAATCACAAACACTACCACCTTGAACCACCTACGACAACCACCATCACTCGCGGTTGTTTATATGTTTCAAATTACCATCTTCTAACTCACACCATCGTATACACACATATGATCAAATATCATCTCCATCATGCTCGAATCAATCGAATACCACTTATTTTAATTCGGTTACTACTTGCTCAAAACCCGTTCAAGAACACCAACACCTTTGATATTTTTTTTTTACTAGTCACCAATGTTTTTGTTAGCTGAGACTACCAACAACACAAAACAAATCTTTCTCCACCTTCTTCTTCATTGGAACAATCACCTGCCTATATTTTTCTTATTCGTAAAATCACATCAAACCTCCTGCTGTCTTCGTTTGTCTACCTATTTCAAACTACCATAAACCACCACCACTTGACTAAGAAAACTGTTGCAAACCAAATTGTAATTCGCGTCTATTATTGATATTTTGGTCTATTCGAAACTGTTCCACAATTCTCTTTTTACTGTAACTCCAAACCACTAATTTTGGAGTCTAATGAAGGTTGTAGTTCATGAAGTCAATTAAATAAATGAAGATGCTATTTTTTTTATTCAATAACGATAAGGAACGTGGGATATGGTGACCCCATACCTAGATAATGTTGTGAGTTTTTAATTACCAAAAGGGATTCCACTTGATTTAACGAAATTATAATAATGTTGATAAAGGTAAGTAGATGTCGACAGGTTAGACTTCTGTTACCAATCCTAAACACCACTTGGGCCGTATTATATGCATTGTTGGATTTTAGTTGGGCCGAGTAATTCATGGGCTGTGATTTGTGTTACCGGACTGCCATTCCTTTTTCTTCTCAGTTGGGCTTCATGAGAAAACCAAACGGCCCACATATTTTCTTTCTTGGGTTTGCTTAATGATTTTATAATTGGGCCGATACCCTAAGCCTGCTAGACGTGATCCAGTTTCTCTTGTTACTTCTGTTTGAATGAACAACTACCATAGGAGATTTGATAATGAATCGTTAATGAATTATGATGATGACTCGATGATAAGTAAACAACGTATAATGATATTGATGATATCACGATCATGATGATAAGGTTAGACGAATATAAGAAACGTGAATTTAGATGATTGTGATGTTAACTAGTTAATAATAATGACAATTAAGATGTTAGATGATGTTAATGATGTCGTGATACATGATGGTTATTATGATGATGATATGTGAACGGGATGAGGATGATGAGAAAACAACAAGTATATACGAGTTAAAATAATTTAACGCAAGGATCATACCAAAAATGTGTAGTGACCCGAACTTTTCCATGATTATATATATATTAATTGAGATTGATATTTACATGATTAAATGTTTCCAACATGTTAAGCAATCAAACTTGTTAAGACTTGATTAATTGAAATATGTTTCATATAGACAATTGACCACCCAAGTTGACCGGCGATTCACGAACGTTAAAACTTGTAAAAACGACATGACGATATATATATGGATATACATATGGTTAACATGAGATTATGATAAGTAAGTATCTCCATAAGTATATTAACAATGAGTTATATACATATAAACAAGACTACTAACTTAAGGATTTCAAAACGAGACATATATGTAACGATTATCGTTGTAACGACATTTAAATGTATATATATCATATTAAGATATATTAATATATCATAATATCATGATAATATAATAATTTAACATCTCATTAGATATAATAAATAATTGGTTAACAACATTAATTGAGATCGCTAACTTAAAGGTTTCAAAACAACACTTACATGTAACGACTAACGATGACTTAACGACTCAGTTAAAATGTATATACATGTAGTGTATTTAGATGTATTAAAATACTTTTGGAAGACTTCAAGACATATATCAAAACACTCATACTTAACGAAAATGGTTACAGTTACTTTTCCACTCTTTTCTTTCATCAAGAATTCTAGTCGTATTCTTACCCGTATTATACACAGCTTCAAAACGTACTTACTATGAGTATATACCAATAGGAACTAGCATGGGATTTCACACTTGATTATGTCATGTATGACTAATCAATTTTAACTTCTACCATGAGCTAGTCAACTAACTAGAACTCCTTTTAACCCCACTCACCACTCACCAATTACCACTCATCATTCACTCCATTTCACTTCCAATTCTCTTTCTAATTCTCTCTCAACACACACACACACACACTATTATGAACGTATTTTTCCAGTAGTTAATCATCATCTTCATCAAAAATCACTTCAAGAATCAAGCTATAATCATCATAGGAAGAACACTTCAAGAACACTTCAAAAATCCCTTCAAGTTTACTAATTTACTTCCAAGCTTTCTAATCCATTCCAAGTAATCATCTAAGATCAAGAAACCGTTGTTATATACAGTAGGTTATCTTTCTTATTCAAGATAATATTCATATTCAAACTTTGATTCAATTTCTATAACTATAAACTATCTTAATTCGAGTAAAAATCTTACTTGAACTTGTTTTTGTGTCATGATCCTACTTCAAGAACTTTCAAGCCATCCAAGATCCTTTGAAGCTAGATCATTTCTTGTCACTTCCAGTAGGTTTACCTACTAAACTTGAGGTAGTAATGATGTTCATAACATCATTCGATTCACATATATAAAACTATCTTATTCGAAGGTTTAAACTCGTAATCACTAGAACATAGTTTAGTTAATTCTAAACTTGTTCGCAAACAAAAGTTAATCCTTCTAACTTGACTTTTAAAATTAACTACACACATGTTCTATATCTATATGATATGCTAACTTAATGATTTAAAACCTGGAAACACGAAAAACACCGTAAAGCCGAATTTACGCCGTCGTAGTAACACCGCGGGCTGTTTTGGGTTAGTTAATTAAAAACTATGATAAACTTTGATTTAAAAGTTGTTATTCTGAGAAAATGATTTTTATTATGAACATGAAACTATATCCAAAAATTATGGTTAAACTCAAAGTGGAAGTATGTTTTCTAAAATGGTCATCTAGACGTCGTTCTTTCGACTGAAATGACTACCTTTACAAAAATGACTTGTAACTTATTTTTCTGACTATAAACCTATACTTTTCTGTTTAGATTCATAAAATATAGTTCAATATGAAACCATAGCAATTTGATTCACTCAAAACGGATTTAAAATGAAGAAGTTATGGGTAAAACAAGATTGGATAATTTTTCTCATTTTAGCTACGTGAAAATTGGTAACAAATCTATTCCAACCATAACTTAATCAACTTGTATTGTATATTATGTAATCTTGAGATACCATAGACACGTATACAATGTTTTGACCTATCATGTCGACACATCTATATATATTTCGGAACAACCATAGACACTCTATATGTGAATGTTGGAGTTAGCTATACAGGGTTGAGGTTGATTCCAAAATATATATAGTTTGAGTTGTGATCAATACTGAGATACGTATACACTGGGTCGTGGATTGATTCAAGATAATATTTATCGATTTATTTATGTACATCTAACTGTGGACAACTAGTTGTAGGTTACTAACGAGGACAGCTGACTTAATAAACTTAAAACATCAAAATATATTAAAAGTGTTGTAAATATATTTTAAACATACTTTGATATATATGTATATATTGTTATAGGTTCGTGAATTAACCAGTGGCCAAGTCTTACTTCCCGATGAAGTAAAAATCTGTGAAAGTGAGTTATAGTCCCACTTTTAAAATCTAATATTTTTGGGATGAGAATACATGTAGGTTTATATATGATTTACAAAATAGACACAAGTACGTGAAACTACATTCTATGGTTGAATTATTGAAATCGAATATGCCACTTTTTATTAAGTCTGGTAATCTAAGAATTAGGGAACAGACACCCTAATTGATGCGAATCCTAAAGATAGATCTATTGGGCCTAACAAACCCCATCCAAAGTACCGAATGCTTTAGTACTTCGAAATTTATATCATATCCGAAGGGTGTCCCGGAATGATGGGGATATTCTTATATATATGCATCTTGTTAATGTCGGTTACCAGGTGTTCACCATATGAATGATTTTTATCTCTATGTATGGGATGTGTATTGAAATATGAAATCTTGAGGTCTATTGTTACGATTTGATATATATAGGTTAAACCTATAACTCACCAACATTTTTGTTGACGTTTAAAGCATGTTTATTCTCAGGTGAATACTAAGAGCTTCCGTTGTTGCATACTAAAATAAGGTCAAGATTTGGAGTCCATGATTGTATGATATTGTGTAAAAACTGCATTCAAGAAACTGATTTCGATGTAACATATTTTTATTGTAAACCATTATGTAATGGTCGTGTGTAAACAGGATATTTTAGATTATCATTATTTGATAATCTACGTAAAGCTTTTTAAACCTTTATTTATGAAATAAAGGTTATGGTTTGTTTTAAAAATGAATGCAGTCTTTGAAAAACGTCTCATATAGAGGTCAAAACCTCGCAACGAAATCAATTAATATGGAACGTTTTTAATCAATAAGAACGGGACATTTCAGTTGGTATCCGAGCGTTGGTCTTAGAGAACCAGAAAATTTGCATTAGTGTGTCTTATCGAGTTTGTTAGGATGCATTAGTGAACCTGGACTTCGACCGTATTTTCTTTAAAAATGATTGCTTAACATTTTTGTTGGAAACTATATATTTTTAACATATGAATATTATGTGATATATTAATCTCTTAACGTGTTTGATATTATGTGATAGATGTCTACCTCCAGAACAAGTCCCATTGACTCACCTAATAATAATGAAGAGTCAAATGTAAATTGGAATGATTCGTGGACTGATTCACAAGTTCCCGAAGAGGAACCGGAAGAAGAGTCGGAACCGGAAGAAGAATCGGAACAAGAAGAAGAATCGGAACCGGAAGAAGAAATAGAACCGGTGGGGAAAATAATAAAATGGTTAAGTAAAAGAGAATCCTCAACCAACCGACCAAAGTTAATTATGGTCAATGGTGTTTCCGCCAAGGAAGCAAAATATTGGGAGGATTACCAATTCTCCGATGAATCGGATTCCGACGAGAATTCCGATGATGTTATAGAAATTACCCCAACTGAATTTAAAAAGGCAAAAGAAAATAATAATGGAAAGGGCATAAAAATAGAGAAAGTTAATTCCAACCCCGATGAACTTTATATGTATCGTCAACCCCCAAAGTCCTTAAGTTGTAACAATGACCCGGGAACCTCTAAACCACCAGGTTTTTCTAAACCAATGTGGACAACGACGGCTCGTATTAGGGGAACATCATATATCCCTAGAAACTTGGCAAAACGAACCAAAACCGAACAAGAAGAAACGAGCGAGTCGGAATAAGATAGTTGTATTCGTATGGTGTAATATATGTAATATAGTGTGCTTATGCTTTATGATATATGTAAAAATTGCTTGTATTAATAAGTATTTTTTTTATGAATCTAACTCTTGTATATTTTACAGTATAAAAACACAAAATGGATAGACAACCCAATATTTTAAGAGACCTACCCGGAGACATGATTGATGAAATCTTGTCTAGAGTCGGTCAGAATTCCTCGGCACAACTATTTAAGGCGAGATCAGTTTGTAAGACATTCGAAGAACGTTCCAAGAATGCCTTGGTTTATAAAAGGCTTTCGTTCGAAAGATAGGGGATATCACATTGGGAAATCCATAAGTTACGATGTGTTTACTTTAACACATATATTGCGGGGAACCCAAATGCTATTTTACGCAACGGGTTAAGAAATTATTTGGACTCAGTATATCCGAATATAGGACTTCGTGATTTAGAAAAAGTGGCTAACATGCAACATAAAGAAGCATGTTATGCTTACTGGTTAGTAATGTTCGCTTCTCACCAAAGTGAGAACAAGAACATCGGTGAAAGGACCCGTTCATATACATTATAAATGATTCACAATAGTTGATTACATTGCGAGGTATTTGACCTCTATATGATACATTTTACAAACATTGCATTCGTTTTTAAAAGACAATCTTTCTTTACATCGAAAATTGACAGGCATGCATACCATTTCATAATATCCACTATCCAACTATAAATTGATTTAATAATAATCTTTGATGAACTCAATGACTCGAATGCAACGTTCTTCGAAATATGCTATGAAAGACTCCAAGTAATATCTTTAAAATGAGCAAATGCACAGCGGAAGATTTCTTTAACACCTGAGAATAAACATGCTTTAAAGTGTCAACCAAAAGGTTGGTGAGTTCATTAGTTTATCATAATCATTTATTTCCATCATTTTAATATACCACAAGAATTTCATTTCCAGTTCTCATAAATATACGTCCCATGCATAAAGATAAAAATAATCATTCATATGGTGAACACCTGGTAACCGACATTAACAATATGCATATAAGAATATCCCCTATCATTCCGGGATCCTCCTTCGGACATGATATAAATTTTGAAGTACTAAAGCATCCGGTACTTTGGATGGGGTTTGTTAGGCCCGATAGATCTATCTTTAGGATTCGCGTCAATTAGGGTGTCTGTTCCCTAATTCTTAGATTACCAGACTTTAATAAAAAGGGGCATATTCGATTTCGATAATTCAACCATAGAATGTAGTTTCAATTACTTGTGTCTGTTTCGTCAAACATTTATAAAAGCGCATGTATTCTCAGTCCCAAAAATATAAAGGGTAAAAAGGCAAATGAAACTCACCATACTGTATTTCGTAGTAAAAATACATATAACGTCATTGAACAAGTGCAAGGTTGGCCTCGAATTCACGAACCTATATTAATTATATATATTTATATGTTGGTCAATATTTGTATAGCAATTTAGGTCAGGTCATAGTGTAATCCTATCCTATAGCTCGAGTCTAACTCTACAGTATAGTAACATGTTATATTACTCATGCTCAATTAAGATTCTAGTAAAAGGTGACGTGTGAAACAACGTAACACAAATGGTTTCATAATCATAAAATAGTATTTTAGGTTTTTTTTTTTTTTTTTTTTTTTTAGAGAAAATCAACACAAAAAGTTAACTGAAAAGTTAACAGAGAAAAGTCAAAGTTCAAAGTCAAAAGTCAAAGGTTAAAGTCAAAAGTCAAAGGTCAAAGTAAAAATGAGGTCGCATGCAAATATATAATAACTTATACAAAAATGATTTTCGGTCAAACATGACTAAACGAGCCAGTTCAGCGATTTTTTAGAAAAATTATCGGAACTCCGATTGATAAATGGCCAAAGATAAAAGTTACACATTACCAAAAAATTAAGCATAAATATTACAGAAGTAAACTAAACCTAGACAACTCGTAGTTGCCAACGCGTTTTCGGCGTTTCAAAGTTAATTTTTCAGCTTTAATAAATTTACAAAAGTGACCGAGTAGCCTACTTTGGAGATTTTTAGAAAATTCCTCAAAACTCGTATTGACAAACGGTCAAAGCCTGCAAATTCTCGTTACCACAAAGATATAACATGATTTTTGGCAAGAGTAAACACATATCAGGCCGACCATGACAACTGATACAAAACTGACATTTTTAAATAAAAAAGTTTCAGCTCTTTTTAGAATTTTAAAATGTGACCAAACTGTCAACTTTGATGATTTTTAGAAAAATCATCGAGACTCGAATTGACAAACGGCTAGAGTTGTTTATTAGACCTTACAGCAAAGAATTCAGTGGTATTTTTTTTATATATGAAACAACGCAGATCAGCGAGAATTTCAGTTCCCGTTTCGACATTTCATCAAAATTTGCAAAACTTCTTTTGTCCATAACTTGACAACCGTTCAACGAAACGAGACGTGCTTTATATGAAAATTCATCTACTCAACGAGTAGAATCCAAATAATCACTTTTTATAACCCAGAAAATTAGTTCACTAATTATCATCAGCAATTTTAATTATAAAATTAATTATGCAATTTGTTTATTTCATAACTTTCTAACCATTACTTGGATTCAAGTGATTCTTAAACCAAAATTCAACTATTTTTCGCTAGCTTTCCAACGACATGCATATCTTATACCTTATCGCAATCGTATATGCAGCTAATTCAGGAATCAACATAACCTATCTAATGGCAATATCAAAAGTACAAGCATGCATAATCCTATATACTCGAGCACTAGTCAGGGATACACTATTAGTATGTAAAAATTAAATTATGAGTACTCACATATCAATATTGAGATTCAATATTGCAGGAAAGGTACGTAAACGCAACGGAGATGATAAACACTATATTGACCTCACGAGCATACCCATGAACCATACTCAATCACCTCCATAGCTATAACCCATAATTTCCTTAATCTTATCCCACTCGAAAAAACAACTTCGAAATCACTCGGACAGCACTCCGTCGTAATATTTTATGTATACTAATAATATCTTGAGATAATACGGAGTAAATATATATATGTAAATCGATTGAGAGAGTTTAGAGAAAACTATTTTCAAGTTTCTATGAAATAATGAAACCTATTGAATTCTATTTATAATAGATTTTTGAATTATTAAAGTGAATTATTAAAGTATGAATTATTAAAGTGAATTATTAAAGTATGAATTATTAAGGTGAATTATTAAAGTATAAATTATTAAAGTGAATTATTAAAGTATGAATTATTAAAGTGAATTATTAAAGTATGAATTATTAAAGTTAAAGTAAAGTAAAAATAAAGTAAAGGTAAAGTTTAAGTATAGTAAAAGTATAAAACTATGTACGTATAATACGCGTATAAATATATATAATATTAATTTAAATCGTTATATATATTTAATAAAATAAAATATAAATATCGTTATCTTTATCATACTAGTTAAGTAATGAGTTGTCAAAAGTGGTTCTAGATATTTATAAAAGTTATATACGTTTTAATAATAAAGTTCTTTTTAAACTGAAAACGTTTTTGTACGTTTGAAACTAAATAGATCAATCGAGTCTTTATGAGATTCAATCTTCCATTATCCTTTGTCTAGTTCTCAATGATTGACAATTTTTTAAAATTTATAAATCACTTTACCATTTTCCGAATATTGTTAAAATGAAAAGATTTCTCAAATCAACGTGGGCCTTTCAACAGAGACTTGTAATCATAATTCAATATATCTGATAATTCAATCATTTGATCTTATCTTCTAATTCCATTGATAAACATTTTGAAACAGATACAATCATATAAAGTATTTAATCTAATATTTTGTTTACGTTTCAAGTTATAATATATATACACATATACATATATAATCATATTCGTTTAATGGTTCGTGAATCGTTGGAACTTGGTCGAGGTTGAATTAATGTATGAACATAGTTTAAAATTCTTGAAATTTAACTTAACAAATATTGCTTATCGTGTCGGAAACATATAAAGATTAAACTTTAAATTTGGTTGGAAATTTCCGGGTTGTCACAGTACCTACCCGTTAAAGAAATTTCGTCCCGAAATTTGAGTGGAAAGGTCGTGAATGATAATAAGTATGTTATCATGATGCATATGGGCTGAAAATTAGAGTTTTATCATCAGCGAATAATTTGGATAAACAATCTATTTATATGAAGAGTACGAATGAAGCTAACATAGAAGAGTGAAATGATTAAGTGTAGATTCATCTTATCATTTGACGTAGATATGATTGATTCCCAGATTTTAAGGGATTTGAAGAAAATCTTCTTAATAAGATTTGACTCTCCGGTAATCAAGGGAATTAGGATCCGCTTTAAATGCGATCGTCCATTTTAATTGTTCTGTCAGAGATTTTCTTATAAATTCACCTCCTTCATTTCCTTACAACTCACACCATCTGTTGATGCATTTTATGCAAGTCCCTAGACATCTACCCACGTCCATTGCAGGTACAACAGTTTACAGGCTACCATGATTGCTCGTTATTATCCTATCCGTGGTTGTATGTGGTTACAAGAACTACAGAAATGATATTTAGATGTTTGACTATGTTAGACTTAGTCAGACGTACGAGTGAAGCCTCACTAGTACGGCTGACAGGCTCATACGCATGGTTGATGCTGAGCTAAATCACAATTACAACCTAAATGATAAGACACGAGTGAGTGATCACTCGTACGGTTGATGAAGCCAACTCGTACGTGTGATGAATGAATCGTATGGGTGTGTCAACAGCAGGGGTATATAAAGTCTTATGTTCTTCATTTTAGGTTAAGCCTCTCATTTGTTACACACACTCAGATCTAGTGAGCTCCTTCGATTCTCTCTCAGTCCAAATCACCCAGGTGGTGAATAATAGCTCTAGGTGTTGATCTAATCACACTTGATTTAGTTGTGGTTTGACTAAATTAATCAAAAAAAAACTTAACCTATTCACTAGAGGGTTTGATTCACTTATTCTGCCATTGTGTGAGTTAAATCTGTTGATTTCTAAGTTCCTAGTCATGTTTCATCACCTTCTATTCTTTCCCCCTCAACTCATATTTTAAAGTATTCATCAATATGCTCCATCCAGTTCTGATTCTCGATATACTTCTAACTTTCATATCGGTCATTCTTCTTTTTTTTCATCTACCGCCGGAAGAATCTATTTACTTCTACTATACTCTTGGGTTTATAGTGTTCCTAGTTCTCCCGTGTCTTTATATTGCTATATGCATCGATATATATGGTTTATAATTTCTGGTTTGTCATTGGGCTTTATATGTTCCCTTATATTTCAAAGTCTCTGCTTCTGTCTTCTATAATCATTATCATTCACAGTTAATGCTCTCTTTTATTTGCTGCAATTTATACCCCAATTTCTATTTTGAAGTTTTGTCCTTTCGTTTCTTCTTCTTGCGATTAAGCACCGCTTGTAATGGTCCAGAATTCACAGATACGAATTTCGAAATGAACATTGTTAATGTTCTAGGAAGGAAATTGTGATGGCACGATCTTGACTTGTCAAATTACTAAAATACCTTGAAAAAGGCCGAATCATCAAGAAATATTTTCTTGATGTTTTAGAGGTTAAATAGAATACAAGAGTCGTATAACATGTCACATGATGATGTTATGATCTGTGAATCATCACGTTCCATTTAGAAACTCAGCATGACTTACTGTAATATAATCACATTGATCAACTGTCATTATATTATACTAATTCATGCTTCAGTTCCCAACACTACTTCAAAATATTCCTATTTTAAACTTGAATGTTTCAGAATTTAGAAACTAAAATAGTTTCTTTTATGATGTAATACAGATAGTGCGAAGAGGTAAATGATTTCAAATAAGAAAAATTAATATCTTCAGAAATATGGAGGATATTTATAATGAAAGATATGATGATATTTTAGAATTTCTAATATCAGAGGATGATGAAGAATATTGTCCGCAGGGGTTTAGAGTCAGGAGCAAGGTATTCGTTAATGACTTCAGCAGATACTGAATTATTTGGATCCTTTGAAATCAGGTTCAGTCTTTGTAAATTGTCCACAGCCTCCTTCCTACTTTGCTCAATCCGTTTTCCAGTTCCAAGACTTCTCTTTTTCTGCGCTTTGCCAGCACACCTATTCATTATCATCAAACTTTTACTGTTAAGGTCGTTTATAGTTTTTTTGCTGCTTCATCAGTATTTTTCCATTTTCGGAGAACCAATTCGTAGTTCGAAGTGTTTTTCAGAATCTTCACGTTCAAATTAAGTCCAGAAGATAGACGTTATATATACACATATAACTGTTGGCGTAGACATGCTGCGATATTTCAAAATACTGATTGCTAATTCCCAATGATTCGTATGGAAATTCGCATTACAAGATGCGAATGAGTAAATGATGGGGTTTCAATGAATAATTATAATGACTTTTTGGAGAGGCTAAAGTCAAAGGGTAATGAAGTTGTTGATACATCTGTTAATAATGTGGTGGAATGTAAAAGGTTCCCTGGTGATAATGCTAAAAACGAACATATATTTCATAGCATTATTCCTCAAGAAAGACAAGCTTTTAGTTGCAATTGTTCTATTTACAAGTGATATTCGTTTAAATAATAAAAGGTGAAGACAAAAGACAGATTCGACGAATTGAAGACGCAAACGACCAAAAAGCTCAAAAGTACAAAAGACAATCGAAAAGGTTCCAATTATTGATAAGAAACGTCTCGAAATTACAAAAGTACAAGATTCAAAACGCAAAGTACAAGATATTAAATTGTACGCGAGGACGTTCGAAAATCCGGAACCGGGACCAGAGTCAACTCTTAACGCTCGACGCAACGGACTAAAAATTACAAGTTAACTATGTATATAAATATAATATAATATATAATTAATTATATTAATTATATATATATATATTATATTTATATATATAAAACCGTCGGCAGAGAAACTCCAAGGACTGAGCTGTAATTTCTATCTCCGCGACTCGCGGAGTTTGAAGGGCATTTTGCCGCGAGTCACGGAGCCTCAATTTTCAACTCTGGCTATAAAGCCAACCGAATTCTGATCAAATTTCATATCTTTTTCTTCCTCTTCATACGTAAAATTTATATTTATATTTATAATTTATATTTTAATTTTAATTATAATTCTAATAATAAGGGTATGTTAGCGAATGTTGTAAGGGTGTAAGTTGAAATTCTGTCCGTGTAACGCTACGCTATTTTTAATCATTGTAAGTTATGTTCAACCTTTTTACATTAATGTCTCGTAGCTAAGTTATTATTATGCTTATTTAAAACGAAGTAATCATGATGTTGGGCTAATTACTAAAATTGGGTAATTGGGCTTTGTACCATAATTGGGGTTTGGACAAAAGAACGACACTTGTGGAAATTAGACTATGGGCTATTAATGGGCTTTATATTTGTTTAACTAAATGAAAGTTTGTTAATGTTAATATAAAGATTTACAATTGGGCGTCCTTATAAATTACCATATACACTCGATCGGACACGATGGGCGGGGTATTTATATGTACGAATAATCGTTCATTTAACCGGACACGGGAATGGATTAATAGCCACTAGAATAATTAAAACAGGGGTGAAATTACATTCAAGGGTAATTGGTGTAATTGTTAACAAAGTAGTAAAACCTTGGTTTACACGCAGTCGATAACCTGGTGTATTCATTAAACAAAGTATTAAAACCTTGTTACAATTCGAATCCCCAATTAGTTGGAATATTTAACTTCGGGTATAATAATAATTTGACAAGGACACTCGCAATTTATATTTATGACTGATGGACTGTTATGGACAAAAACCAGACGGACATATTGAATAATCCAGGACAAAGGACAATTAACCCATGGGCATAAAACTAAAATCAACACGTCAAACATCATGATTACGGAAGTTTAAATAAGCATAATTCTTTTATTTCATATTTAATTTCCTTTATTTTATATTTAATTGCACTTCTAATTATCGCACTTTTATTTATTGTTATTTAATCGCACTTTTAATTATCGTACTTTTTAATTATCGCAATTTTATTATATCGCATTTTTATTATTCGCAATTTCATTATCGTTATTTACTTTACGCTTTAATTTAAGTCTTGTATTTATTTTATATTTTACATTAGGTTTTAACTGCGACTAAAAGTCTTAAAATCGACAAACCGGTCATTAAACGGTAAAAACCCCCCTTTATAATAATAATATTACTTATATATATATTTGTATTTTTATAAAAGTAAACTAATATAGCGTTGAGCTTTGTTTAAAGATTTCCCTGTGGAACGAACCGGACTTACTAAAAACTACACTACTGTACGATTAGGTACACTGCCTATAAGTGTTGTAGCAAGGTTTAAGTATATCCATTCTATAAATAAATAAATATCTTGTGTAAAATTGTATCGTATTTAATAGTATTTTTCTAGTAAAATATTAACTATTTTATATACACCTCGCTTTGACATCAAGTATTTTTGGCGCCGCTGCCGGGGAAACGCCGAAGCGAAACGCCATATTTTTAAATTTTAAATTATAATTTGTTTTTGTAAAATTTATATTTTTGTTTTAAAAAAAAATTAAAAAGATATAAAAAATTAAAAAATCTTTTAAAACCGAAAAAAAAAAAAGTATTTTAAATATATTTTTAAGTTTTTCTTTTATTTTTACAAAATTATAAAGTATTTTAAGTTTATTTTTAGTTTTTAAAATTAAGTTTTATTTTAATTATATATATATTTATCTTTTAAATATAAAACAGAAAATAAAAAATAAATAAATAAAGAAAAACGCGTAAAAAGATAAATCTGTCAGCTCAAATTCTGAACCCCGCGACTCGCGGGGTTTTCCTCATTAATCACCGCAACTCGCGGAGCTAATCTGACACGCGGACAGGAAGCCCTAATTCAGCATTAATTACGGTAATTATTAATTAATTATTATTAAACCCTAATTATTATTATTATTATTATTAGTTTTAGTTTTATTTTTACTTTTTATTTAATTTAATGTATTTAGTATAAATTAGTTTAATAAAATTGTAAAATTAGTAGTTTTATTAAATAAATAATATAAAAATAAAATTTTTATAAAAATTGTACTTTTTACAACTTTTTGTATATTTTTATATTTTGTACCTTTTTAATCGTTGTAGCGTAATATTTATTTTTAGCTCATATTTAATTTTAAACTTAGTTTTTGCTATAGTTATTTTTACTCCTAGATTTTTAGGCTTTGCCATAGAACTCTCTTAAGTGCTTTTTCTTTAGATTAAGATTTAGGTGCTTTAGAATTTTGCGACGCCTTTTTAAGTTTTAGTTTCTTTTTAAGTTATTTCCATTTGGGATTTAGTTTTTCCTATAAGCTTTAATATTTTTAGACACCTTTTACTATGTACCAATTATCATTCCAATTAGTAATTTCAATTTGCGATTATAATTTTAAG
Organism: Rutidosis leptorrhynchoides; assembly: GCF_046630445.1. Classification (NCBI taxonomy): domain Eukaryota; kingdom Viridiplantae; phylum Streptophyta; class Magnoliopsida; order Asterales; family Asteraceae; genus Rutidosis; species Rutidosis leptorrhynchoides. The sequence continues at coordinate 370,240,810 of NC_092343.1, read as the reverse complement.
TTAGTTGTAGTAATAAGGTTAGGTTAGTTAAGTATTTTTAAGTTTTTATAAGTTTCTTTTATTTTTCCGTCACCTTTTATTTTTCAACCATTTTTTTTTTCTTTTTCGACCTTTGGCGACGAACTCTTTTTCTCTCTTATTTCTCGCTATTCTAGTTTTTAGGACTTAGAATTTTTTCTACTTCTTATCTAAATTTCTTAAAATTACGAAAATTTATTTTAAGTGGTTAAATTAATAGACATCAAAATTTTCTGGTTCGTAGTAATAGTTGGATTTGTACGTGGACCGGGTTATTGGAGCCAAACAGTCCTCAATTATATTGAGACCAAACGAATCCTGCCCCTCTGCTGCATCTTTTGGCTATTCGAAACGTGGGCAAAATCAGAAAAGTCTATTGATTGGATAACTTATTATAATTTTTCTTTCCTTTTTAAAACTAATAGGATATTCTGTGAATGCACCGAGCAAGACGTTCATCACCTTTTGTACGTTCACCACCTGTAACTCGATCAAGACATCGTTTAACAAATATAACCACCGTTGATTTTTCTTTAGAATCGTCATCCAGTCTACCAAGTACTTCAGTTCAAATTTCCGATAATCCATTTTTTGAACCCAACCTCACAATTGAGAATCCAGAGAATATTCAGGAACGGTTCGTAGATCCTGAACCATTAAACTTTCCTCCGGAACCACCAATCATTCAAACAGAGATTGTTGAGGAACGAACTATTAAATCAGAATCATCTATTGATACCGATTCAACAAATTCAATTATGGAGAATCTGGAACCTTTAAGTATGGAAGACCGAATGAGAGCTAAATGCACTGGCCAAGGTCACGCAATTACCCATCCAGACATTAATGCGCCAGATTATGAAATCAAAGGACAAATTCTACACATGGTGACTAATCAATGCCAATTTAGTGGTGCGCCGAAGGAAGATCCAAATGAACATCTACGTACCTTTAATAGGATCTGCACACTATTTAAAATACGAGAAGTGGAGGATGAACAGATATATCTCATGTTATTTCCCTGGACTTTAAAGGGAGAAGCCAAAGATTGGTTGGAATCGTTACCTGAAGGGGCGATCGATACATGGGACGTTTTAATTGACAAATTTCTTAAACAATTTTTTCCTGCATCTAAAGCCGTAAGACTTCAAGCAGAAATTGTTACGTTCACACAGAAGCCAAATGAAACTCTATATGAGGCGTGGACAAGATATGGAAAGTTATTAAGAGGATGTCCGCAACATGGTTTAGACACCTGTCAAATAGTACAAATATTCTACCGAGGATGCGACATCACTACGAGAAAAGACATAGATATAGCAGCTGGTGGTTCTATTATGAAGAAAACCGAAACTGATGCTTACAAAATTATTGATAATACTGCTTCCCACTCACATGAGTGGCACCAAGAAAAAGATATCATTAGATCATCTAAAGCAGCTAGAGCCGATTCTAGCCATGACTTAGATTCCATTTCCGCAAAGATAGATGCTTTCGAAAGACGAATGGAAAAGATGACTAAAGATATTCACTCAATACGAATTAGTTGTGAGCAGTGTGGAGGACCACATTTGACAAAAGATTGTCTCAGTATTGAATTAACAATGAAACAAAGAGAGAATATTTCATACATAAACCAAAGGCCTGGAAATAATTATCAGAATAATTATCAACCGCCAAGACCGATTTACAATCAAAACCAGAATTATAACCGAAATATTCCATACAACAACCAACAAGGTCCTAGCAATCAACAAGTATCCAATAATACTTATAATCAGCAAAGACCTAATTTTCAAAACAAACCACCACAACAAACCGATGATAAAAAGCCGAATTTAGAAGATATGATGACGAAGCTAGTTGAAACTCAAATGCAGTTTTTCACATCTCAAAAACAAACAAATGAACAAAATGCTCAAGCATTTAGAAATCAACAAGCTTCTATTCAAAATCTGGAACAAGAAGTAAGTAACCTAGCAAGGTTAATAGGTGAAAGAAAACCGGGAAGTCTACCTAGTGATACAAACGCTAACCCCCGAAATGAAACAGCTAAAGCTATTACCACAAGAAGTGGTACAACACTTAAACCACCTGAAATACCTGTAACTTCTGATGAAACTATTCCTACTCCACAAGAACCACAACCTGATCAAGATAAGGAAAAAGAACCGGTAGTTGAAAAGGTTAATGAAGATAACACATTTAAGGATAAACCTTATGTTAAACCATACCAACCACCACTTCCTTACCCGAGTAAAATGAAGAAAGAGAAACTTGAAGCCGAGCAATCCAAATTCTTGGATATGTTTAAACAGATAAATGTAAATCTTCCTTTCATTGATGTGATTTCAGGAATGCCAAGATATGCTAAATTCTTGAAAGATCTAATCTCAAATAGAAAGAAAATGGAAGAACTCTCGGCTGTTACTATGAATGCTAATTGTTCAGCAGTGCTGTTGAATAAGATACCAGAAAAACTATCTGATCCAGGAAGTTTCACAATTCCATGTTTTCTGGGTAGTCTTAGTTCAATAGAAGCATTGGCAGACTTAGGTGCTAGTATAAATCTAATGTCGTATTCACTATACGCTAAACTAGACCTTGGAGAATTGAAACCAACCAGAATAAGCATACAGCTAGCCGATAGATCAATAAAATATCCTAGAGGGATAATGGAGAACATGCTAGTTAAAGTTGGTACTTTAGTATTTCCAGTAGATTTTGTTGTTTTGGACATGGAAGAAGATTCTCAAGTTCCTCTCATATTAGGAAGACCATTCTTAAACACGGCTAAAGCAATGATAGACGTGTTCGGTAAGAAATTGACCCTAAGTATAGAGGATGAGAGTGTTACCTTTTCAGTTGATAGAGCAATGCAACAACCACAATCTGCAGATGATACATGTTATTATATTCAAACTATAGATGCACATACAGAATTATTAGAAGAATTTCCAGAATTACAAGGAACAGGAGAATGTTCTTTAGGAGAAGGTAATGAACCAATTGATGAAGCTGAAATGTTAGCTACACTTATAGCTAATGGATATGAACCAACAACAGAAGAAATTCAAATGCTAAAAGAAGAAGACAGATATCGATACAAATCATCGATAGAAGAACCTCCGAAATTAGAATTAAAGCCACTTCCAAACCATTTGGAATACGCTTATTTACATGGTGAATCTGAATTACCTGTAATAATATCGTCTCCTCTTACTGAAAATGAGAAATCACAGCTCATTTCTGTGTTGAAAGCTCATAAACCAGCCATTGCATGGAAGATTCATGATATTAAAGGAATAAGTCCTTCGTATTGCACACATAAAATCCTTATGGAAGAAGGTCATAAAACGTATGTGCAACGCCAACGAAGACTAAATCCTAATATGCAAGATGTAGTTAAAAAGGAAATTATTAAACTGCTAGATGCAGGTTTGATATATCCAATTTCTGATAGTCCATGGGTAAGCCCAGTTCAATGCGTGCCTAAGAAGGGTGGCATGACTTTCATTACAAATGAGAAAAATGAGCTTATTCCTACTAGGACTGTAACAGGATGGCGTGTATGTATTGATTATAGAAAATTAAATGACGCCACCAGAAAAGATCACTTTCCCTTACCTTTCATAGATCAAATGTTGGAAAGATTAGCCGGAAATAGTTACTATTGTTTTCTAGATGGATTTTCCGGATATTTTCAAATTCCAATAGCACCCGAAGATCAAGAGAAAACCACTTTTACGTGCCCTTATGGTACTTTTGCTTACAAACGCATGCCATTTGGACTTTGTAACGCCCCTGCAACCTTTCAAAGGTGTATGATGGCGATTTTTCACGACATGATAGAAGAATGCATGGAAGTATTCATGGATGACTTTTCAGTCTTCGGTGATACATTTAAATCATGTCTAGTTAATCTGGAACGAATGCTAATTAGATGCGAAAAATCAAATCTAGTACTTAATTGGGAGAAATGCCATTTCATGGTTAAAGAAGGCATCGTTCTTGGACATAAAATTTCAAAAGAAGGAATTGAAGTGGATAGAGCTAAAGTAGATGTAATTGCTAAACTTCCACATCCCACCAATGTTAGAGGAGTTAGGAGTTTTCTAGGGCATGCCGGTTTTTACCGACGTTTCATAAAAGATTTTTCTAAAATTGCCACTCCTATGAATAAACTCCTAGAAAAGGATGCTCCATTCATCTTTTCAGATGAGTGTATCAAATCTTTTAATATTCTTAAAGAAAAACTCACTAATGCACCGATCATGATAACACCAAATTGGAATCTACCATTTGAACTAATGTGCGATGCAAGTGATTTTGCAATGGGAGCCGTTTTAGGACAAAGGATTGAAAAACGATTTCAACCTATATATTATGTTAGTAAGACATTACAAGGAGCACAAACGAACTATACAACTACTGAAAAAGAACTCCTTGCTATTGTCTTTGCTTTTGACAAATTTCGATCATATCTCGTTCTAGCAAAAACGGTGGTCTATACCGACCATTCTGCTCTTAGATACCTATTTTCAAAACAAGATGCTAAACCAAGATTAATCCGTTGGATCTTACTCTTACAAGAGTTTGATATTGAAATCCGAGATAAAAAGGGAGCAGAAAATCTCGCCGCTGATCATCTTTCCCGTCTTGAAAATCCCGAATTAGAAGTTCTAAATGAATCGGCCATACAAGACAACTTTCCTGATGAATATCTATTGAAGATAGATTATAAAGAAATCCCATGGTTTGCAGACTATGCAAACTACTTAGTTTGTGGATTCCTTGAAAAAGGATTATCGTACCAAAGACGAAAGAAATTCTTCAGTGATATAAAACACTATTTCTGGGAAGATCCACATCTGTTTAAAAGTTGTCCCGATGGAATAATACGCCGATGTGTATTTGGAGATGAAGCTAGTAAAATTTTAAACCATTGTCACACAGGACCAACAGGAGGGCATTATGGGCCTCAACTAACAGCAAGAAAAGTTTATGAAGCTGGATTCTATTGGCCTACAATTTACAAAGACGCACACCTTCTTTGCAAATCCTGTGATGCATGTCAAAGGGCCGGAAAAATAAGTCAACGTGATGAAATGCCACAAAATGTCATCCAAGTATGTGAAGTATTTGACATTTGGGGTATTGACTTTATGGGTCCATTTCCAAAATCTCATAATAATTTATATATACTCGTAGCAATTGATTATGTATCTAAATGGACGGAAGCACAAGCTCTCCCAACTAACGATGCACGAGTTGTAGTCAACTTTTTAAAACGTCTTTTTGCAAGGTTTGGAACACCGAAAGCTTTAATAAGTGATCGGGGTACTCATTTCTGTAATAATCAACTTGAGAAAGTTCTTAAAAGATATGGAGTAACTCATAAAATCTCCACCGCATATCATCCACAAACAAGTGGACAAGTTGAAAATACCAACCGAGCTTTAAAACGTATTCTAGAGAAAACCGTTGGATCAAATCCGAAGAAATGGTCCATTAAATTGGAGGATGCACTCTGGGCTTTTAGAACAGCCTACAAAACTCCAATTGGAACCACACCTTTTAGACTTGTTTATGGAAAAGCATGTCATCTTCCAGTAGAAATTGAACACAAAGCATTTTGGGCTTTGAAGACATGTAATCTTGATTTACATGAAGCCGGACGTCTACGATTAAGTCAACTAAACGAATTAGAAGAATTAAGACATGAAGCATACGAAAATTCGTTAATCTATAAAGAAAGAACGAAGAAATGGCATGATAAAAGAATCAGAAGTTCAAAAGAATTTAAAGAAGGAGACAGAGTTCTTCTTTTCAATTCACGATTCAAGCTATTTCCTGGAAAATTGAAATCAATATGGTCTGAACCATTCATAGTCAAAAGAGTTTTCCCATACGGAACGATAGAATTAATAAATTCAAATGGGATTGAATTTAAAGTTAATGGTCACAGAGTTAAACATTACATACATGGTCCGATGGAAGTCGACAACGAAGTTAATCACAATTTCGACACCACAGCTAACTAAGTGTGGGGAGAATCAAGTCTTTAAAGGATAATATGTATTTCTGTTAGAGTTAGATTGTCTGTTTTCGTGTAGTTCTCGAAAATGGAACACGTATGGTCTTTCCCTAGCAGACCCTAAAGAACTAGTCTTCTCCCCCCATTCTGAATTTTTATTTTTTTTAGGTTTTTACAAAATGAAGACTGCCTGTGAACTAAACCATGGTCTAATGCTACACGCTTTGATCACTAAAAGAAATAATGACATACTCCCGAGTGAATTAGTATCAGTAATCAGAGAAAGAATGGACGGAGTTAGAAAAGGATCCAGATGCGAAGATAATAAGTTACAATTTGGTAAAGGAAAATCAAAATCCGCAGCGAAAAGAAGAGCACGACACCTAGAACGATGTCACAAATGCGGAAAATGGTCACATGGAGGTAAATGTTCAAATAATCAAACCTATTCAAATACCGAATTTGTTACTATATGCAGAGACGGACCGTTCATATGTTTAGAAGAAAAGACAATGAATGCTCGAGGTTACGCCTATGCAGCCATGGAAAACCAATTAAACCGACTATCTTATGAATATAATAGATCATATAACTAAGAAATCTATTTCACAGGTATGTCTGTACAATTTTTATTTTTATTTTTATTTTTAACCTTTTGATAATAAACGCTAATTTGTTCGCTAAAAAGTATTAAATTGGTATTGAATAAAATTAGGTTTGGCGACCGAAATTATTGATATCATTCAAAAATTTATTACATCACTGCGAAATTTAACGTTTATTCTTAAGGTATAAAGATCTTTAATCAATCAACCCAAAATATTTCAAAAATTCATCATGAGTTAAATTAGGTCTTGGAACCGAAATTACTTTACCGAAAAGAGGGGCGCATATTTTTGATAATATTTGATTGATTAAAGTGGGATAAAAAGACAAAAAGATTTTTAATTTTATTTTTACCATATTTTTAAAATTAATATTTAAATCTTAAATTAATATTGTAAACTTTGTAAAAACAATATTTTTAAAATTGTAAATATTTGAAAAAATTAATATAAGTTTGGTGTGAATTTATAATATGAATTTTTAAATTAAGTTTGGTGTGAATTTTTAATTTTTAAAATATAAATTTTTAATTTTATGCATTTTAAATTTTAAGTTTGGTGTGAAATTTTAATTTTTAATTTTGAATTTTATATTTAAGTTGTGTGAATTTAAAAACAAAAATTTACTTTATCTCATTAAGTTAAGAATATGATTTTTAAAATTCGTCGTAAGTTGAAGACTAGGTTTTTGAACCGAAATTGCTTTACCCGAGGGAGGGACGAGAACTTTTATTATCATTATTTTTAATCTTATTGATTTAAAGTATGCCAAAAACATTGAAAAAACCCAAAAATCTTAGCTTTTAAAACAATCGCTACAAAAAGACAAATTTTAAAATTTTGTCGAAGGACGGACTAGGACATCGATCCGAAACGACCTCGTCCTAAATAACAAGGGAAACAAAATTTTAAAATTAAATACTTAATTAATTTATAAGTTAAAGATTATAAAAAAAAAAAAAAAAAAAATACCAAACTCCGCGACTCGCGGAGTTTGCAGTGCAAAACCTCCGCGACTCGCGGAGGGACCAAAACTCAGAAAAAAAATAAAACGCAAAAACTGATCAGTTTACCTCCCCCACACACAAACACACTGCATAAACACTCGAAACTGCACCCGAAAACCACCGAAAATCACCCCCAAAAATCTCAATTTTTAACCGTTAATCACCAAATTTTTTGCTAAAATCATGTTGAGAAGGATGATATCTAAGAATTACTCAAGAAAAACGGTAAATTTCTACACCTAAACACCATTAATTCGAAATTAGGTGTTCTTGAGCTATTTTTTCCCAATTTGATTTTGATGCTTTTTAGTGTAATTAGACTTAAATTGTTTATGTATTATGCTTGTATAACCTAGATTGATGCTGTTTAACATGATTAGAAGCCTTAAACTTCAAATTTTGAATAATCTAGGGTTTGTGTTCTTGAGCAAATTGGGGATTTTTGATATAAACAGGTTATGGCCGATTTTTGTCATGAATTGTTGCTAAATTGAGTAGTGTAACATGTCTAGGTAGTTAAATGATCCAAACTTTGAGCCTAAACATGATTTTGAGAATTAAAGTGGACTTTTTCAAGTCCAAAAATTCATGAACTTGATTTTTGAAAGATAATGCCATTTGAGACTTGTTTATTTGCTAGTAATGATTATTTTGACATGTTATTTGAGTTGAATGCTTATGAACTTGGCGAAAATTTTCGTATATGCTTATTTGAAAAAGTATAGATTTGATAAAAATGTGAAAATGAGCTTAAGTTTGATATAAATTGATAATGTCATTGTAATTATTTTGATTGATGATTTTGCTGACACTAATGCATATTTGGATGCACAAAATTTGTGTTTGATGTGTTTTGCAGAATGAAAGGGGTGAATCTTCATCCCAAGCCCGCCATGCTCCTGCTGAGAATTTGGAACAACAGGAGGTAGATAACTACTACAAGCAGGATGTACCTCATCCAGTCATGACCTTTTCCGATATGCATTTGGAAGAGTTGCACCCGAACCTGAGATTTGACAGACTTTGGATAGATTATCCAAAATATCAACGGGGTTTGCATACTCTTCATTCCAAGGTTGTTGAGGTACCGAGGGTCATAGAATGGGGACCCTTGGAAGCTGTAGAATTGGCCGGGCCAATTAGGGAATTACTTGTACAGAGGTATGGTAATTCTTCTTTTAATGACTGGATATGTTTATTCACCATACGCAGACCTGTATATAAAGTATGATGTGAAGAGTTGTTATGTAGTATAGAGTTGAATGATCGGGTAGCTAGTTTAACCGATCGTTCTTTTATTAGATTTTTGTTAGGCGGTTCGATGCGCCACATGTCTTTACTGGACATGGCTCAGGCTTTACGTATATATACGCCTGAGGAATTAGCGTCTGCCGATTGTAGAGGATTGATACTAAACGGTAGAAAGATAGATGAGAATTTTGATACACACGGTGTGTGGAGTCAAATGACAAGCCATCACCGTTTCAAAGGGGGAAACTACTCTTATTTGGATATAGATAGAGCCGAATTAAGAGTAATACATAGGTTTTTAGCTAATTCGATTACACAAAGGGGTAAAAACAAAGAAAAGGTAAATGAACAAGATTTGTTTTACCATATGTGTATTCGAGACCCACAGAGCGCTGTAAGTATACCATATTGTGTGGGTTATTATTTATCAGCTATGGTTCGGGGGATGCGTCCACATAGCATAATAGGAGGTGGTATTTTTATTACCTTGATTGGTGAATATCTCGGTGTGGATATAAGTCGGGGGGGATTATTAGTAGAAGAGCCGGAACCCCGCGACACTATAGGTTTAAATGTATACCATGGTGCGAAAGTTTTGAAGCGGCGAAATAACGCCGCAGTACGATACAATGGTAGACATCCACAGGTAGAGAGAAACCAGCAGCAAGGTAATGTAGGAGGGGGGAATGAGATGCAAGAAATGCATAGGTTTATAGCTTCTCAGGAATACGAAAATGCTAGACAGAGAGCATTTGAAGATTGGCAAGTTCATCAGAACCAGATCATAGCGCATTGCCAACATATAGGTAGAAACTATATTCCTACACCGAAACCCGTCTTCCCTCCTTGGTCGATAGAGATGCAGCCACCATATCCTACGTATGACCCTGCCGAAGCATTCTATAGCACTTATGGTTATGCATGGAACCCCTATTGGTACCAATATCATCCTTAGTTTACTTATTATTTTTTATTATTTTGTAATTTGTAATTATTGATACATTTAATATTTTTGTTAATATTGTAATCATTTTTATAATTATCTAACTTTTATTCTTAGATTTTAATAATTTTTGAATGTGGGGTAATATACCAAACTTCAAAAATATGTATATATGTTTGCATTTTATCTTATGTACACAACAGGGTAAAACAACGCATTTTCAAAGACTGGCATTAAGTTCAGCAAAAGCAACTAATTTTGACGACAAGATGCAAAATATATGTGAAATAACAACAAGACGGAATGAACAAATGATGTGCACCATTTATCATTCAGCAAACAAACGCCAATATATTTGGAAACTTTGGTAAAAATTTAATCATTTTCACACAAATCACCCTCAATAATTTAAATTGTTACTGATTTCTTGCAAATGAGGGCATTGCAAGATCTTAAGTGTGGGAAGGGGTTAAATTCTTTCGGATTTTAAAATTTTTTACACTTGGTTACCATTAAAAATACTAGTAAAGCAGTAGTTGTATTAGAATCTAGTGCTCTCTGATAATAAAGAACAGCCCTGGTCTTATATACTGACTACCCAATTCTAGTAAAATTTTTCAAAATTTTCAATTAAATGAATTCAAAATCATGTTTATACATATTTATGAACGATAAAACTAGGTTTTAACACCGAAATTATTGTTACCTCGGAAAGGACATAAATTGAGAAACAAACTAAAATGTTAAAATTCATTTAAAATGGAATAGAGGACGATAAAAAGGAAAATAAAAGCCAAGTGTGGGAAAATTTACCAAGTTATTTTAAACATATGTCACATATATCTGTAACAAATAACTGAAAATACTTTTGCTTTGGACTAAACTAAACTGTTTTACCCGATGAAAGAAAAGAAGAGATGGATCTACACGATGAATCAATTCCATCATTAAAAGGAAGTAAAGTCTTCCGAAAAAGAAACGCGCTTCTTGATTTAGGTCATGAAGTTGTCGTTCAGACCAGCTGTAGGTTGACGAAAAATCTAGAAAAGTCATCACTAAAATCAGCAGGAAATCCACGGACCTCAGCATTAAACAGGGTCGCCAAGTGGTCAGATTTATCCTAACCATGAGAAGGATTTATCTCGTACAATGGGGGGGCACCATGCAAATTAGCTGGATAAGACTAATGAATCAGATCCCCAGAAAGGATAATCTCCTTAAAGATTAAAAATCAGCTTTTAAGACTGATATTACTCAATCCTAGAGATTGACCTTAAAGATTGAGAATTACAAACTCATGGAATTCGATGATATCTAAACTCGAGCTTGAACGAGAAAATATTTTGATCAAAAATACAAACCGATTTGTTTTCTGAAAACCCATTTTCAATACGTTCATTACCATTGAACGTAAAATCCTAGGAATTCACCTGGAATTCATTAGGTCACCTGAACTAAATCGGGTGTCAACCGTAAGAACGGTGGTTGCATAGCATGGTCAAAGACAGGACTTTGTGCCAAACCGACAAATTATAAGGGTGAGCTTTACTATTGCTCCTACCAAGGATAGTAATTGCGTCCGACACGTTATAGACCATAATCAAAAGCATGTCACGGGACATTGCCTTAACAGTTGCTTGTTCAACGCTTTCCTTTACAACCGGACGGTAGTTTGCCGAAAGGTAATATACGGAACAAGTAAACTGGACGTGTTGCTTTCCAAATACAAGGTTAGCAAGTGGGTGACACAAAACCGCAAGTTTTGAGCTAAAATTTTCAAATCTGAAACCCACCAAATCCACAAAAATATTTTGTAAACACCGGTAAAGGGTTATCCCGGAAAACTTATCTAGGGTAAAAACTAGATTTTCAAAAGATCAAATGTTTTCATAAAGATCCAATTTCCTTAATGGATCTAAATTTTTATAGTCATGTGGGACTGTAAACCATATCGTTACTACCATTGTTTATACCACCGTATAGAAATCACTGATGTACAAAGTGTGAAGAATAAAGAAGTGATTCTAGTATTTCAAGACAATATTGCTTGAGGACAAGCAACGCTCAAGTGTGGGAATATTTGATAATGCTAAAAACGAACATATATTTCATAGCATTATTCCTCAAGAAAGACAAGCTTTTAGTTGCAATTGTTCTATTTACAAGTGATATTCGTTTAAATAATAAAAGGTGAAGACAAAAGACAGATTCGACGAATTGAAGACGCAAACGACCAAAAAGCTCAAAAGTACAAAAGACAATCGAAAAGGTTCCAATTATTGATAAGAAACGTCTCGAAATTACAAAAGTACAAGATTCAAAACGCAAAGTACAAGATATTAAATTGTACGCGAGGACGTTCGAAAATCCGGAACCGGGACCAGAGTCAACTCTTAACGCTCGACGCAACGGACTAAAAATTACAAGTTAACTATGTATATAAATATAATATAATATATAATTAATTATATTAATTATATATATATTATATTTATATATATAAAACCGTCGGCAGAGAAACTCCAAGGACTGAGCTGTAATTTCTATCTCCGCGACTCGCGGAGTTTGAAGGGCATTTTGCCGCGAGTCGCGGAGCCCCAATTTTCAACTCTGGCTATAAAGCCAACCGAATTCTGATCAAATTTCATATCTTTTTCTTCCTCTTCATACGTAAAATTTATATTTATATTTATAATTTATATTTTAATTTTAATTATAATTCTAATAATAAGGGTATGTTAGCGAATGTTGTAAGGGTGTAAGTCGAAATTCTGTCCGTGTAACGCTACGCTATTTTTAATCATTGTAAGTTATGTTCAACCTTTTTACATTAATGTCTCGTAGCTAAGTTATTATTATGCTTATTTAAAACGAAGTAATCATGATGTTGGGCTAATTACTAAAATTGGGTAATTGGGCTTTGTACCATAATTGGGGTTTGGACAAAAGAACGACACTTGTGGAAATTAGACTATGGGCTATTAATGGGCTTTATATTTGTTTAACTAAATGAAAGTTTGTTAATGTTAATATAAAGATTTACAATTGGGCGTCCTTATAAATTACCATATACACTCGATCGGACACGATGGGCGGGGTATTTATATGTACGAATAATCGTTCATTTAACCGGACACGGGAATGGATTAATAGCCACTAGAATAATTAAAACAGGGGTGAAATTACATTCAAGGGTAATTGGTGTAATTGTTAACAAAGTAGTAAAATCTTGGTTTACACGCAGTCGATAACCTGGTGTATTCATTAAACAAAGTATTAAAACCTTGTTACAATTCGAATCCCCAATTAGTTGGAATATTTAACTTCGGGTATAATAATAATTTGACAAGGACACTCGCAATTTATATTTATGACTGATGGACTGTTATTGACAACAACCAGACGGACATATTGAATAATCCAGGACAAAGGACAATTAACCCATGGGCATAAAACTAAAATCAACACGTCAAACATCATGATTACGGAAGTTTAAATAAGCATAATTCTTTTATTTCATATTTAATTTCCTTTATTTTATATTTAATTGCACTTCTAATTATCGCACTTTTATTTATTGTTATTTAATCGCACTTTTAATTATCGTACTTTTTAATTATCGCAATTTTATTATATCGCATTTTTATTATTCGCAATTTCATTATCGTTATTTACTTTACGCTTTAATTTAAGTCTTGTATTTATTTTATATTTTACATTAGTTTTTAACTGCGACTAAAAGTCTTAAAATCGACAAACCGGTCATTAAACGGTAAAAACCCCCCTTTATAATAATAATATTACTTATATATATATTTGTATTTTTATAAAAGTAAACTAATATAGCGTTGAGCTTTGTTTAAAGATTTCCCTGTGGAACGAACTGGACTTACTAAAAACTACACTACTGTACGATTAGGTACACTGCCTATAAGTGTTGTAGCAAGGTTTAAGTATATCCATTCTATAAATAAATAAATATCTTGTGTAAAATTGTATCGTATTTAATAGTATTTTTCTAGTAAAATATTAACTATTTTATATACACCTCGCTTTGACATCACCTGGTAACGATGGTGTATATCTCAAGGTTATAATAAGGTTAGTCTGACTGAAAAATCGAAGTTGACTTGCTGGAGCTGTGACAAAACTGGCTACTTTGAATAGGAGTCGCAAAGTTATTTTTTCTAATAAATGCTAAAGAATCTGACGCGGATAAGTTGTTTAAACTTTTACTTTGGTTTCAAGAGTTTTTCAGGTACATAACTGTGGGTAACATGTGGTTGGATCATCATCTCGATTGCTCATCATTCGAAGTGTCTTCAGAAATTTTCGAAGGGTTTGAACACAGATTGTAATCGTTAACATACATTTGATGTTCTAACACAGTTTTGAAGTCAAAATATAGCTTGTGAAAGATGTAAGGATCTAAGAGTGATGATTTTATTCATATCTCAAGTTGAATTTTGAGATTTCAAAATCAGAATATGTAATTAAATTTTGAATGAGTATGGTTGTTTTGATTTCTATAAAAGAATGTATATTGTTGTGAAAGTAGGGAGTATCATGGATGATTTGCTGAATCAGATTCGAAGAATGTAATATATTAATTGTGAATTTATATATCTCTCGGGTATTACCTACCCGTTAAAAAAAATTTCACAATTAATATTTTGTACAAAAGAATTTTATTACAGTCTTTATGAAAATATATATATGTATATTTTCTTCAGATGTAACATAGATTTAATGAGTTAATGTTAAATTAAACTCATTTGATTTACGGTTGAAACTAGAATTGAATAATCCCTAAAGGCTTTAAAAAGTACATAACTTTTACGCAGTATTTCTTTAATGACATTGAAATTATGAATCAATACTTCGTTATTTATTGATGTATGATGTTCGGTTTGTGGAATTCTTGTGAATTTCGCAAAGTACGAATGATGTTATCTGAAAAGTTTCGGGTACATCGATGATGAAAGTGTAAAATCAAATATATACTTGATTTATTATGAATTGGAATTTGTTGAATTGCGACAGAGATTGTAGTTAACGCTGGTTAAGTTGCGGCCGAAGGACGTACATTATTGCATATTTGTAATATGAATTAACCGAGTAGTTAAGATTCACACACAATAGCTTAGCACGGAAAGATTTATTTTTATTTCAAAATATATAAAGTATACATATAATTTCTTCAAAGGGAATGAGTTAATTCTTCATAACTCGTTGATACAATATACGGGTTATTGATTCGTAATGATGTCCATAGTGATTCTTGAGCTGACGGAGTTTGTGATGTTATAGGTGTTGTTGATTCTGATGTTGACTGTACTGATGATGCTGGTGACGCTGATGGTACTGTTGATGCTGTTGGTAAAACAAGTTTAGCTTGTTAATCACACACCATTTTTGTCAGGGTTTCTACTCTCCCTTCTATCATTTTGGTTCGCTTAACTAATTTATGGTTAGGGCTAGATTAGATAATCTCTAAGACTTTAGAGATTACATAATCTGCGCGGAATGTTTCTCCAATGAAGTTATGAATTAATACTTCGTCGGTTATTGTTGTTGGTATTCCTTGGTATCTACAGGGCGTATGACATTGGTGCTCGTGGGACAGAGTGTAAAGTTGAGGTTTACGACGTGGTTGTGGTTGGGGTGGTAATGGTACTATTGGCGTTGATGATGGTGTTACTGGTTATGCTGCTGATGCTGCTGCTGGTGTTTGTAATCTCTGCACCATATTCTCCAAAGCCACTACCCGAGCGCGAAGCTCGTTGACTTATTCTATTACACCGGGGTGATTGTCGGTTCAGACGAGCGGATAAATAAAATCTAAAATTTTATGTAATATATAATCGTGACGAGATACTCTGGAAATGAGCGAGAAAATGGTGTTTCGGACAGGTTCGCCGGTAAGTGCTTCAGGTTCTTCGTCAAGAGGGCAATGTGGTGGATGGAAGGGATCACCTTCTTCTTGTCTCCAATGATTGAGGAGGCTACGAACCCATCCCCAATTCATCCAGAAAAGGTGATGACTGATTGGTTGATCTATTCCAGTCACACTGCTTTCGGAGCTGGCGTGGGATTCCATTTCGAAATCCGAGGAACTTGAATTAATAATGAATTCCATTTCGTACGATTGAATAAGGACTTTTTTTTCGATATGAAATGATTTTCGGTTATCTGATGGTATTCTAATTACATAGAATATCCATATATATAGAACAAAAGATTTCGTAAATTACGGAGGAATTTACGGGATATATCAGGCAACGTTTACAGTAATAGATACGATAAGATATGATTTAGCAGATACGCTAAGATATGAATTTTTGTCTATACACTATTCATGCAATCAATGCAGCAAGACGTGTCTTAGACTAAAAATGATAAGCAGGTAATTTCCTGAGGATGATAAGTAGTTAATTTTTGACACAAAATGATAAGTAAAACTATTGACATGCAGACACGGTCGAAGTCCAGACTCACTAATGCATCCTATCGACTTATCTGTTAGACACACTAATGCAGACCTGGTTCGCTAAGACCACCGCTCTGATACCAATTGAAAGGACCCGTTCATATACATTATAAACGATTCACAATAGTTGATTACATTGCGAGGTATTTGACCTCTATATGATACATTTTACAAACATTGCATTCGTTTTTAAAAGACAATCTTTCTTTACATCGAAAATTGACAGGCATGCATACCATTTCATAATATCCACTATCCAACTATAAATTGATTTAATAATAATCTTTGATGAACTCAATGACTCGAATGCAACGTTCTTCGAAATATGCTATGAAAGACTCCAAGTAATATCTTTAAAATGAGCAAATGCACAGCGGAAGATTTCTTTAACACCTGAGAATAAACATGCTTTAAAGTGTCAACCAAAAGGTTGGTGAGTTCATTAGTTTATCATAATCATTTATTTCCATCATTTTAATAGACCACAAGAATTTCATTTCCAGTTCTCATAAATATACGTCCCATGCATAAAGACAAAAATAATCATTCATATGGTGAACACCTGGTAACCGACATTAACAATATGCATATAAGAATATCCCCTATCATTCCGGGATCCTCCTTCGGACATGATATAAATTTTGAAGTACTAAAGCATCCGGTACTTTGGATGGGGTTTGTTAGGCCCGATAGATCTATCTTTAGGATTCGCGTCAATTAGGATGTCTGTTCCCTAATTCTTAGATTACCAGACTTTAATAAAAAGGGGCATATTCGATTTCGATAATTCAACCATAGAATGTAGTTTCAATTACTTGTGTCTATTTCGTCAAACATTTATAAAAGCGCATGTATTCTCAGTCCCAAAAATATAAAGGGTAAAAAGGCAAATGAAACTCACCATACTGTATTTCGTAGTAAAAATACATATAACGTCATTGAACAAGTGCAAGGTTGGCCTCGGATTCACGAACCTATATTAATTATATGTATTTATATGTTGGTCAATATTTGTATAGCAATTTAGGTCAGGTCATAGTGTAATCCTATCCTATAGCTCGAGTCTAACTCTACAGTATAGTAACATGTTATATTACTCATGCTCAATTAAGATTCTAGTAAAAGGTGACGTGTGAAACAACGTAACACAAATGGTTTCATAATCATAAAATAGTATTTTAGGTTTTTTTTTTTTTTAGAGAAAATCAACACAAAAAGTTAACTGAAAAGTTAACAGGAAAAGTCAAAGTTCAAAGTCAAAAGTCAAAAGTCAAAGGTTAAAGTCAAAGGTCAAAGTAAAAATGAGGTCGCATGCAAATATATAATAACTTATACAAAAATGATTTTCGGTCAAACATGACTAAACGGGCCAGTTCAGCTATTTTTAGAAAAATTATCGGAACTCCGATTGATAAACGGCCAAAGATAAAAGTTACACATTACCAAAAAAATTAAGCTTAAATATTACAGAAGTAAACTAAACCTAGACAACTCGTAGTTGCCAACGCGTTTTCGGCGTTTCAAAGTTAATTTTTCAGCTTTAATAAATTTACAAAAGTGACCGAGTAGCCTACTTTGGAGATTTTTAGAAAATTCCTCAAAACTCGTTTTGACAAACGGTCAAAGCCTGCAAATTCTCGTTACCACAAAGATATAACATGATTTTTGGCAAGAGTAAACACATATCAGGCCGACCATGACAACTGATACAAAACTGACATTTTTAAATAAAAAAGTTTCAGCTCTTTTTAGAATTTTAAAATGTGACCAAACTGTCAACTTTGATGATTATTAGAAAACTCACCGAGACTCGAATTGACAAACGGCTATAGTTGTTTATTAGACCTTACAGCAAAGAATTCAGTGGTATTTTTTTTATATATGAAACAACGCAGATCAGCGAGAATTTCAGTTCCCGTTTCGACATTTCATCAAAATTTGCAAAACTTCTTTTGTCCATAACTTGACAACCGTTCAACGAAACGAGACGTGCTTTATATGAAAATTCATCCACTCGACGAGTAGAATCCAAATAATCACTTTTTATAACCCAGAAAATTAGTTCACTAATTATCATCAG
Organism: Rutidosis leptorrhynchoides; assembly: GCF_046630445.1. Taxonomy (NCBI): domain Eukaryota; kingdom Viridiplantae; phylum Streptophyta; class Magnoliopsida; order Asterales; family Asteraceae; genus Rutidosis; species Rutidosis leptorrhynchoides. The sequence goes on along the minus strand of NC_092343.1, from coordinate 370,222,379 downwards.
CAATTTTAATTACGAAATTAATTATGCAATTTGTTTATTTCATAACTTTCTAACCATTACTTGGATTCAAGTGATTCTTAAACCAAAATTCAACTATTTTTCGCTAGCTTTCCAACGACATGCATATCTTATACCTTATCTCAATCGTATATGTAACTAATTCAGGAATCAACATAACCTATCTAATGGCAATATCAAAAGTACAAGCATGCATAATCCTATATACTCGAGCACTAGTAAGGGATACACTATTAGTATGTAAAAATTAAATTATGAGTACTCACATATAAATATTGAGATTCAATATTGCAGGAAAGGTACGTAAACGCAACGAAGATGATAAACACTATATTGACCTCACGAGCATACCCATGAACCATACTCAATCACCTCCATAGCTATAACCCATAATTTCCTTAATCTTATCCCACTCGAAAAAACAACTTCGAAATCACTCGGACAGCACTCCGTCGTAATATTTTATGTATACTAATAATATCTTGAGATAATACGGAGTAAATATATATATGTAAATCGATTGAGAGAGTTTAGAGAAAACTATTTTCAAGTTTCTATGAAATAATGAAACCTATTGAATTCTATTTATAATAGATTTTTGAATTATTAAAGTGAATTATTAAAGTATGAATTATTAAAGTGAATTATTAAAGTATGAATTATTAAAGTGAATTATTAAAGTATGAATTATTAAAGTGAATTATTAAAGTATGAATTATTAAAGTTAAAGTAAAGTAAAAATAAAGTAAAGGTAAAGTTTAAGTATAGTAAAAGTATAAAACTATGTACGTATAATACGCGTATAAATATATATAATATTAATTTAAATCGTTATATATATTTAATAAAATAAAATATAAATATTGTTATCTTTATCATACTAGTTAAGTAATGAGTTGTCAAAAGTAGTTCTAGATATTTATAAAAGTTATATACGTTTTAATAAAAAAGTTCTTTTAAAACTGAATACGTTTTTGTACGTTTGAAACTAAATAGATCAATCCAGTCTTTATGAGATTCAATCTTCCACTATCCTTTGTCTAGTTCTCAATGATTGATAATTTGTTCAAATTTAAAAATCACTTTACCATTTTCTGAATATTGTTAAAATGAAAAGATTTCTCAAATCAACGTGGGCCTTTCAACAGAGACTTGTAATCATAATTCAATATATCTGATAATTCAATCATTTGATCTTATCTTCTAATTCCATTGATAAACATTTTGAAACAGATACAATCATATAAAGTATTTAATCAAATATTTTGTTTACGTTTCAAGTTATAATATATATACACATATACATATATAATCATATTCGTTTAATGGTTCGTGAATCGTTGGAACTTGGTCGAGGTTGAATGAATGTATGAACATAGTTTAAAATTCTTGAAATTTAACTTAACAAATATTGTTTATCGTGTCGGAAACATATAAAGATTAAACTTTAAATTTGGTTGGAAATTTCTGGGTTGTCACAATCGGGCTACAACTATTAAACAAAACGTTCCCACAAGTGACGGAGTCGGTAATTGGGGTAAGAAATGAGGTTTTTAGATTGTTACGGGACTGTTAGACATTACGTAACCCTCGTCCCTTTGACGACGTTACAACACGCTGTCTTATCAACGGCCATAACGGTTATGTTCCACAAGACCAAGGATGGGAAGTAATCCTAGTAAAACCAGAATGCATGACTTATTTCTGGACGTATGAATTACGTGTCTTTATTGCCTTTGCTGAACGACTTGTGTACTAGCTAGAATTATCTTCACAACCATCTTGTATCAAATTTATTGTGTGCTATATTTCATGCTATATGTAAAATAAGCGGTATTGTAAGTTTGTAAAATATTGTGTAAAAGTTTGAACGCGAAATATTATTATAATCAGTTTTTCATATAGAATTGTAGTAGTTGAATTGTATATTAGCTACTAAGTATGAACTTAACGGGTAGGTACTACCCGAATTTAAACTTATAAAACGCTAATATGAAGAAAAAGCTTTTATAAATGAGTTCATACTATGCTACGAAATACTATTAACTACTCTTAATATTCTGTATGATTAACTTGTTCCATTTAACTATTTTGAAGGAAATGGCACCGACTACTAGACACACCGTGAATATGAATGAAGAGGAATTCCGTACTTTTCTAGCTTCAAACATAGCCGCAGTACAGGCTGTGCTACATACCAACAATAACCTTGGATCTGGCAGTACAGGAAATCGTGTAGGATGCACCTACAAAGAATTCACTGCCTGCAAACCTTTGGAATTTGATGGAACTGAAGGACCGATCGGATTGAAACAGTGGACCGAGAACGTCGAATCGGTGTTTGCCATAAGTAAGTGTACTGAAGAGGACAAAGTGAAGTACGCTACGCATACCTTCATAGGTTCTGCGTTAACATGGTGGAATACCTATCTAGAGCAAGTGGGACAAGATGATCCGTACGCACTACCGTGGTCAGCATTCAAGCACTTGATGAACGAGAAGTACCGTCCCAGAACCGAGGTCAATAAGCTCAAGACAGAACTTAGAGGGTTACGAACCCAAGGATTTGATATTACCACGTACGAAAGACGATTCACAGAATTTTACCTATTGTGTCCGGGAGCATTCGAAGATGAGGAAGAGAAGATCGACGCTTTTGTGAAAGGATTACCGGAAAGAATCCAAGAAGATATAAGTTCACACGAGCATGTAGAATGGCTCACAAACTAGTGAACCAGATTGAAGAAAGAATTAAAGAACAGACTGCTGAAGAGGCCAATGTGAAGCAAGTCAAAAGAAAGTGGGAGGAAAACGTTGATAAGAATCACCAATACAACAACAACAGCAATTACAACAATAATCGCAACAATTATCCCAACAATCGCAACATCAATCGCAACTACAACAAACGGCCCAACAACAACAACAACAACAACAACAACAACAGCAACTACAACAATCATCCCAACAACAATAATAACCGCAACAACAACAACAATCAGAAGCAGCTATGCCAAAGGTGTGAAAAGTATCACTCGGGGTTCTGCACCAAATTTTGCAACAAGTGTAAAAGAAATGGTCATAGCGCGGTGAAGTGTGAGGTATACGGACCATGGGTTAATAGAACGAAAGGAACAAATGGTGTCGGAACGAGTAATGGCGGAGCAAGTAGTGTCGGAGCAAGTTATGCCAATGTAGTTTGTTATAAATGTGGAAAACCGGGCCACATTATTAGAAATTGCCCGAACCAGGAGAACACGAATGGACAAGGCCGCGGAAGAGTTTTCAATATTAATGCGGCAGAGGCACAGGAAGACCCGGAGCTTGTTACGGGTACATTTCTTATTGACAATAAATCTGCTTACGTTTTATTTGATTCGGGTGCGGATAGAAGCTATATGAGTAGAGATTTTTGTGCTAAATTAAGTTGTCCATTGACGCCTTTGGATAGTAAATTTTTACTCGAATTAGCAAATGGTAAATTAATTTCAGCAGATAATATATGTCGGAATCGAGAAATTAAACTGGTTAGCGAAACATTTAAGATTGATTTGATACCAGTAGAGTTAGGGAGTTTTGATGTGATAATCGGTATGGACTGGTTGAAAGAAGTGAAAGCAGAGATCGTTTGTTACAAAAATGCAATTCGCATTATACGAGAAAAAGGAAAACCTTTAATGGTGTACGGAGAAAAGGGCAACACGAAGCTACATCTTATTAGTAATTTGAAGGCACAAAAACTAATAAGAAAAGGTTGCTATGCTGTTCTAGCACACGTCGAGAAAGTACAAACTGAAGAAAAGAGCATCAATGATGTTCCCATTGCAAAAGAATTTCCCGATGTATTTTCGAAAGAATTACCGGGATTACCCCCACATCGATCCGTTGAATTTCAAATAGATCTTGTACCAGGAGCTGCACCAATAGCTCGTGCTCCTTACAGACTCGCACCCAGTGCGATGAAAGAACTGCAAAGCCAATTACAAGAACTTTTAGAGCGTGGTTTCATTCGACCAATCACATCACCGTGGGGAGCTCCTGTTTTGTTTGTCAAGAAGAAAGATGGTACATTCAGGTTGTGTATCGACTACCGAGAGTTGAACAAACTTACCATCAAGAACCGCTACCCACTACCGAGAATCGACGACTTATTTGATCAACTACAAGGCTCGTCTGTTTATTCAAAGATTGACTTACGTTCTGGGTATCATCAAATGCGGGTGAAAGAAGATGATATTCCAAAGACTGCTTTCAGAACACGTTACGGTCATTACGAGTTTATGGTCATGCCGTTTGGTTTAACTAATGCACCAGCTGTGTTCATGGACCTTAAGAACCGAGTGTGTGGACCATACCTTGACAAGTTTGTCATTGTTTTCATTGATGACATACTTATTTACTCAAAGAATGACCAAGAACACGGTGAACATTTGAGAAAGGTGTTAGAAATATTGAAGAAGGAAGAATTGTACGCTAAGTTTTCAAAGTGTGCATTTTGGTTGGAAGAAGTTCAATTCCTAGGTCACATAGTGAACAAAGAAGGTATTAAGGTGGATCCAGCAAAGATAGAAACTGTTGAAAAGTGGGAAACCCCGAAAACTCTGAAACACATACGCCAGTTTTTAGGACTAGCTGGTTACTACAGAAGGTTCATCCAAGACTTTTCCAGAATAGCAAAACCCTTGACTGCATTAACGCATAAAGGGAAGAAATTTGAATGGAATGATGAACAAGAGAAAGCGTTTCAGTTATTGAAGAAAAAGCTAACTACGGCACCTATATTGTCACTGCCTGAAGGGAATGATGATTTTGTGATTTATTGTGACGCATCAAAGCAAGGTCTCGGTTGTGTATTAATGCAACGAGCGAAGGTGATTGCTTATGCGTCTAGACAATTGAAGATTCACGAACAAAATTATACGACGCATGATTTGGAATTAGGCGCGGTTGTTTTTGCATTAAAGACTTGAAGGCACTACTTATATGGGGTCAAAAGTATTATATATACCGACCACAAAAGTCTCCAACACATATTTAATCAGAAACAACTGAATATGAGGCAGCGTAGGTGGATTGAATTATTGAATGATTATGACTTTGAGATTCGTTACCACCCGAGGAAGGCAAATGTGGTAGCCGATGCCTTGAGCAGGAAGGACAGAGAACCCATTCGAGTAAAATCTATGAATATAATGATTCATAATAACCTTACTACTCAAATAAAGGAGGCGCAACAAGGAGTTTTAAAAGAGGGAAATTTAAAGGATGAAATACCCAAAGGATCGGAGAAACATCTTAATATTCGGGAAGACGTAACCCGGTATAGGGCTGAAAGGATTTGGGTACCAAAATTTGGAGATATGAAAGAAATGGTACTTAGAGAAGCTCATAAAACCAGATACTCAATACATCCTGGAACGGGGAAGATGTACAAGGATCTCAGGAAATATTTTTGGTGGCCGGGTATGAAAGCCGATGTTGCTAAATACGTAGGAGAATGTTTGACGTGTTCTAAGGTCAAAGCTGAGCATCAGAAACCATCAGGTCTACTTCAACAACCCGATATCCCGGAATGGAAATGGGAAAACATTACCATGGATTTCATCACAAAATTGCCAAGGACTGCAAGTGGTTTTAATACTATTTGGGTAATAGTTGATCGTCTCACCAAATCAGCACATTTCCTGCCAATAAGAGAAGATGACAAGATGGAGAAGTTAGCACGACTGTATTTGAAGGAAGTCATCTCCAGACATGGAATACCAATCTCTATTATCTCTGATAGGGATGTCAGATTTATTTCAAGATTCTGGCAGACATTACATCAAGCATTAGGAACTCGTCTAGACATGAGTACTGCCTATCATCCACAAACTGATGGGCAGAGTGAAAGGATGATACAAAAGCTTGAAGACATGCTACTAGCATGTGTTATTGATTTCGGAAACAGTTGGGATCGACATCTACCATTAGCAGAATTTTCCTACAACAACAGCTACCATTCAAGCATTGAGATGGCACCGTTTGAAGCACTTTATGGTAGAAAGTGCAGGTCTCCGATTTGTTGGACTGAAGTGGGGGATAGACAGATTACGAGTCCAGAGATTATACAAGAAACTACCGAGAAGATCATCCACATTCAACAACGGTTGAAAACCGCCCAAAGTCGACAAAAGAGCTACGCTGACATTAAAAGAAAAGATATAGAATTTGAAATTGGAGAGATGGTCATGCTTAAAGTTGCACCTTGGAAAGGCGTTGTTCGATTTGGTAAACGAGGGAAATTAAATCCAAGGTATATTGGACCATTCAAGATTATTGATCGTGTCGGACCAGTAGCTTACCGACTTGGGTTACCTCAACAACTCGCGGCTGTACATAACACTTTCCACGTCTCGAATTTGAAGAAATGTTTTGCTAAAGAAGATCTCACTATTCCGTTAGATGAAATCCAAATCAACGAAAAACTCCAATTCATCGAAGAACCCGTCGAAATAATGGATCGTGAGGTTAAAAGACTTAAGCAAAACAAGATACCAATTATTAAGGTTCGATGGAATGCTTGTAGAGGACCCGAGTTCACCTGGGAGCGTGAAGATCAGATGAAGAAGAAATACCCGCATCTATTCCCAGAAGATTCGTCAACACCTTCAACAGCTTAAAATTTCGGGATGAAATTTATTTAACGGGTAGGTACTGTAGTGACCCGAACTTTTCCATGATTATATATATATTAATTGAGATTGATATTTACATGATTAAATGTTTCCAACATGTTAAGCAATCAAACTTGTTAAGACTTGATTAATTGAAATATGTTTCATATAGACAATTGACCACCCAAGTTGACCGGCGATTCACGAACGTTAAAACTTGTAAAAACGACATGACGATATATATATGGATATACATATGGTTAACATGAGATTATGATAAGTAAGTATCTCCATAAGTATATTAACAATGAGTTATATACATATAAACAAGACTACTAACTTAAGGATTTCGAAACGAGACATATATGTAACGATTATCATTGTAACGACATTTAATTGTATATATATCATATTAATATATATTAATATATCATAATATCATGATAATATAATAATTTAACATCTCATTAGATATAATAAACAATGGGTTAACAACATTAATTGAGATCGTTAACTTAAAGGTTTCAAAACAACACTTACATGTAACGACTAACGATGACTTAACGACTCAGTTAAAATGTATATACATGTAGTGTATTTAGATGTATTAAAATACTTTTGGAAGACTTCAAGACATATATCAAAACACTCATACTTAACGAAAATGGTTACAGTTACTTTTCCATTCTTTTCTTTCATCAAGAATTCTAGTCGTATTCTTACCCGTATTATACACAGCTTCAAAACGTACTTACTATGAGTATATACCAATAGGAACTAGCATGGGATTCCACACTTGATTATGTCATGTATGACTAATCAATTTTAACTTCTACCATGAGCTAGTCAACTAACTAGAACTCCTTTTAACCCCACTCACCACTCACCAATTACCACTCATCATTCACTCCATTTCACTTCCAATTCTCTTTCTAATTCTCTCTCAACACACACATACACACTATTATGAACGTATTTTTCCAGTAGTTAATCATCATCTTCATCAAAAATCACTTCAAGAATCAAGCTATAATCATCATAGGAAGAACACTTCAAGAACACTTCAAAAATCCCTTCAAGTTTACTAATTTACTTCCAAGCTTTCTAATCCATTCCAAGTAATCATCTAAGATCAAGAAACCTTTGTTATATACAGTAGGTTATCTTTCTTATTCAAGGTAATATTCATATTCAAACTTTGATTCAATTTCTATAACTATAAACTATCTTAATTCGAGTAAAAATCTTACTTGAACTTGTTTTTGTGTCATGATCCTACTTCAAGAACTTTCAAGCCATCCAAGATCCTTTGAAGCTAGATCATTTCTTGTCACTTCCATTAGGTTTACCTACTAAACTTGAGGTAGTAATGATGTTCATAACATCATTCGATTCATATATATAAAACTATCTTATTCGAAGGTTTAAACTCGTAATCACTAGAACATAGTTTAGTTAATTCTAAACTTGTTCGCAAACAAAAGTTAATCCTTCTAACTTGAATTTTAAAATTAACTACACTCATGTTCTATATCTATATTATATGCTAACTTAATGATTTAAAACCTGGAAACACGAAAAACACCGTAAAACCGAATTTACGCCGTCGTAGTAACACCGCGGGCTGTTTTGGGTTAGTTAATTAAAAACTATGATAAACTTTGATTTAAAAGTTGTTATTCTGAGAAAATGATTTTTATTATGAACATGAAACTATATCCAAAAATTATGGTTAAACTCAAAGTGGAAGTATGTTTTCTAAAATGGTCATCTAGACGTCGTTCATTCGACTGAAATGACTACCTTTACAAAAACGACTTGTAACTTATTTTTCCAACTATAAACCTATACTTTTATGTTTAGATTCATAAAATAGAGTTCAATATGAAACCGTAGAAATTTGATTCACTCAAAACGGATTTAAAATGAAGAAGTTATGGGTAAAACAAGATTGGATAATTTTTCTCATTTTAGCTACGTGAAAATTGGTAACAAATCTATTCCAACCATAACTTAATCAACTTGTATTTTATATTATGTAATCTTGAGATACCATAGACACGTATACAATGTTTCGACCTATCATGTCGACACATCTATATATATTTCGGAACAACCATAGACACTCTATATGTGAATGTTGGAGTTAGCTATACAGGGTTGAGGTTGATTCCAAAATATATATAGTTTGAGTTGTGATCAATACTGAGATATGTATACACTGGGTCGTGGATTGATTCAAGATAATATATATCGATTTATTTCTGTACATCTAACTGTGGACAACTAGTTGTAGGTTACTAACGAGGACAGCTGACTTAATAAACTTAAAACATCAAAATATATTAAAAGTGTTGTAAATATATTTTAAACATACTTTGATATATATGTATATATTGTTATAGGTTCGTGAATCAACCAGTGGCCAAGTCTTACTTCCCGACGAAGTAAAAATCTGTGAAAGTGAGTTATAGTCCCACTTTTAAAATCTAATATTTTTGGGATGAGAATACATGCAGGTTTTATAAATGATTTACAAAAATAGACACAAGTACGTGAAACTACATTCTATGGTTGAATTATCGAAATCGAATATGCCCCTTTTTATTAAGTCTGGTAATCTAAGAATTAGGGAACAGACACCCTAATTGACGCGAATCCTAAAGATAGATCTATTGGGCCTAACAAACCCCATCCAAAGTACCGGATGCTTTAGTACTTCAAAATTTATATCATATCTGAAGGGTGTCCCGGAATGATGGGGATATTCTTATATATATGCATCTTGTTAATGTCGGTTACCAGGTGTTCACCATATGAATGATTTTTATCTCTATGTATGGGATGTGTATTGAAATATGAAATATTGTGGTCTATTGTTACGATTTGATATATATATAGGTTAAACCTATAACTCACCAATATTTTTGTTGACGTTTAAAACATGTTTATTCTCAGGTGAATACTAAGAGCTTCCGTTGTTGCATACTAAAATAAGGACAAGATTTGGAGTCCATGTTTGTATGATATTGTGTAAAAACTGCATTCAAGAAACTGATTTCGATGTAACATATTTGTATTGTAAACCATTATGTAATGGTCGTGTGTAAACAGGATATTTTAGATTATCATTATTTGATAATCTACGTAAAGCTTTTTAAACCTTTATTTATGAAATAAAGGTTATGGTTTGTTTTAAAAATGAATGCAGTCTTTGAAAAATGTCTCATATAGAGGTCAAAACCTCGCAACGAAATCAATTAATATGGAACATTTTTAATCAATAAGAACGGGACATTTCAAAATGAACCAACGGTTAAAGTGGTTTTGTAATGGTTTGGGTTAACAAGAGGTTGCGAGTTCAAGCCCGGGCAGTGGCGTTTTGTTTCAGAAAGCTTGTCATCAAAGGTTGTACTTTATTATTTCTACTACTACTACTACTACTACTACTACTACTACTACTACTACCACCACCACCACCACCACCACCACCACCACCACCACCACCACCACCACCACCACCACCTCCACCACCACCACCACCACCACCACCACTACCACTACCACTACCACTACCACTACTACTACTACTACTACTACTGCTACTATTATTTTAAATATTAGTTATCATTTATTATTATTGTCATGATTATAATTACAATTATTATTATTATTATTATTATTATTATTATTATTATTATTATTATTATTATTATTAGTATTATTATTATTATTATCATTACTAGTAATATCATTAAGTAGCATTATTATTATTATCATTATTATCATTAGAGTTAGGATTATCATTATTTTATCATTATTATTATTATTATCATTATTTTAGTAATATTATAATAAACAAATGGTATTTATATAAAAATATATTTTTACATATATCTTAACTATACTAATATTACATATTGATTTAACTAAAATGTTATTATTATAGAATATTAATTAAGTTATAAATAATAGATAAATACATTTATATACATATATATATATATATATATATATATATATATATATATATATATATATATATATATATATATATATATATATATATATATATATATATATATATATATATATATATATTATCTAAAATATATAAAATAGTTATAATTAAACTATTTATTAATATAACATACAAAGTATAAAGTATATTAATATTAATATATAAAACTTGTTTAAATGATATTATATGTATTAATATATATATAAATGATATAGGTTCGGGAATCCGAGGCCAACCTTGCACTTGTTCAATGATGTTATATGTATTTTTACTACAAAATACAATATGTGAGTTTCATTTGCCTTTTTACCCTTTATATTTTTGGGCTGAGAATACATGCGCAATTTTTATAAATGTTTTACGAAATAGACACAAGTAATTGTAACTACATTATATGGGTGAATGATCGAAGCCGAATATGCCCCTTTTGCTTGGTAACCTAAGAATTAGTAAACCGATCTACTAATTGACGCGAATCCTAAAGATAGATCTATTGGGCCTAACGAACCCCATCCAAAGTACCGGATGCTTTAGTACTTCGAATTCGTTTTTATCATGTCCGAAGGATTTCCCAGAATGATAGGGGATATTCTTATATGCATCTTGTTAATGTTGGTTACCAGGTGTTCACCATATGAATGATTTTTGTCTCTATATATGGGACGTATATTTATGAGAACCGGAAATGAAATTCTTGTGGTCTATTAAAATAATGAAAATGAATGATTATGAGAAACTAATGAACTCACCAACCTTTTGGTTGACACTTTAAAGCATGTTTATTCTCAGGTGTTAAAGAAATCTTCCGCTGTGCATTTGCTCATTTTAGAGATATTACTTGGAGTCATTCATGGCATATTTTGAAAGACGTTGTATTCAAGTCATTGAAATTCATCAAGATTATTATTAAGTCAATTATAGTTGGATGTATTATGAAATGGTATGCATGCCGTCAACTTTCGATGTAAAGAAAGTTTGTCTTTTAGAAACGAATGCAATGTTTGTAAAATGTATCATATAGAGGTCAAATACCTCGCGATGTAATCAACTATTGTGAATCGTTTATAATGTATATGAATGGGTCCTTTCAATAATGTTGATAGTTTTCTAGATGAAGTGGTTACAAAGAGAGAAGGTGACTCAGAAATGTTAAGTATTATGGATGTAGAGGAACAACATCAACAACAACAAACAGAGGACACATCAGTACCTGAGGATATTCGAAAATTTGATGATATTAAGGACATTTTGAAGGGGAAGAGTGTAGTGAATGAATTTACTGAGCATCAATTTGTTAAAATTACAACTCCAACCATGAATTTTTGTTTACATCTTGTGATGGAGATTTTTTTAAAATGGTGAAAAAGATACTACCACACCTCCTAATCCTGATTTTCCTTTCCAAATTTTAGAGGTTGCTCTTGTCAGAGGGGCTGATTATCAAATGGATGATGATGATGAAGAAAATTTATTTCTGCATTCACCGTTCGTTGAAAAACAAGCTTACAAGATCTTCAATGAAACAGATCTCGTACTTGCACCATATATGTGTGTTCTCGGTGCTTGGAAAATTTATAAGAAACTAGAATACTTAAAAGCTTATTTTGATGTTCGAAATAAGTATAAGCTGAAAAATGAGGAGAATCTTCAAGATCAACGGAGCTCGGAGATCAAACAAGATCTTGATGATTAACAAGAATGGAGTAAAAATGCCTCTATTTTATGTTACCAGAATGGATGATGAGGATTATCAATTCTCAGAGGTAGATTTTGATTTGCTAAAAATGAACGACATCATCTTCATTTACAACTATTTGATAGACCTAGATGAAACAGCAACAACTTTCCATACAATTGCATTAAAGGCAGTCTACAGGTTCATTCTTGACTCGATGAGATGGATGTAGGTTCATGACTTTCAGATGGGATTAGAGTCTGGACATAAGAAGATTGGGATCAAACCTTTAAATCAATTGATCGAAGGATTACGATACATGTCCTTACTTGAAGTGAGTGATTGTCCCTATGGGTTTGTGTTTGTCAACTCCAACTATACAAAGATCTTCATCGGACTTTCAGAATTCATGATATATTCTGATGGAAGGTTGGTATATTCTCTCAGATAACTTAATATGGAGATTTGAGAATAAGTGTTACTCAACAAAGGACGCTGAAATCGTCAAAGTGCTTATTAAAATATTGAAGAGTCATCTCAACACAAGAAGGAATGTTAGAAGATACGAGAGACTCAGAGGATTCAAATCAAGAATTCACTTTAGAGGAACAAAGTTTCTTTAGATTGTTGTAATAGGATTACGTTTGTAAAATTCACATTTAACACTAAGGGGGAGATTGTTAGGACCCCAAAGTTAGGATAGTGTTAATGTGAAATAAGTTAAATAGAAGGTTCTATAGTGGACGACTATATATAGAATCTAAGTGATCCTAAAACATAGCCATTGCATGGTAACTGAGTTTAAGAAGCTGTGGAATTGATTGTAACCGAATTTCTCTAATACTGAATCTGTGTACTGTTCATCTGAATCTCATTCTAACACTTGTATCTTCGATTCTCATCATGATCTGACCTATTAATCAATGAGCAAACAAGGGCTATTCTTGACTCCTCTGTGGGAGGTGTGTTCATGTACAAAATAACTCAAGAGGCAGAGAAATTGTTGGAAGACATGGCCATTCACACCTTTCAATGGACTCCATCGGATGGGGAGTGTCCAAGACGCAAAGTTTCAAATGTCGATAGTGAGGAATATGGGGAGTTACTCTAGCATCATTGTCAAATCAATTCCAAATGTTCGGTAAAGAGATCAAGAAGTTGCAACAAACGGTTGTTGCAACGCATGTGGGATGTGAGAGATGTGATGGTCCTCACCTTACGAAAGATTGCCATCAAATTACTCAAGTCAATGTCGATAATTTACCAATGATGACGGAGGCTGAAGCCAACTATTTGGAGTATGTAAGGAAAGGAGACTTGACGATTAGTGACGTTCCAGAGAACCAAGGTTATCAAGGAAATGCGGGTTTCCAAAGGGGTAGTTCATCGGGCTACAACAACAACTTCCAAAACCAATGTTACCAAGGAGGCCAAAAGCAAGTATCTTTCAATTTTCAAAGAAACCGACCACCAGGATTCAATAACAACAACCGAAATAATAACTTCAACCAAAACCAAAATTACAAGCAACAATCCTACAATACATACCAACAACAATTCCAAAACCAAAACCAACCAATTCCAATCATCTAATCAACCACAAGTCAAAAAAAAACCATCAATCGAGGATATGCTAATGAGTTATATGAAGAAGGCAGAAACCAATGAAGCTTTGTTGAAACAAGAAGATGAGTTAATCAAACAACAAATGTGAAACCAACAAGCATCTATTTAAACATTAGAACGAGATTTGGGTCGAGTTGCAAACCTTTTATCGCAGAGACCACCGGGTACTCATCCATCCAACACACAAGTCAACCAAAATAACAACAACACCAATGGTTAAACCCAAAACAAGCATGTTAATGGTATCTCAACTCGAAGTGATTTGAAACTCAATGAACCAACTCCTCACCTAAACCACAAAAACCTATTACACCTACCGAAACACCTATTCAATAAAAAGGATCCAAATTTTAATTTTTATTTAACAACATACGAAACAAGTTATTGTTTAATAGAACATGTAGCATAGGTTGTTTTGACCCATAATATAATAAACATAAAAACAATAACAATAATTATAATAAATAACAATATTGGTAATAGTTTTTTTAATTGTTATGTTAATAATAATAATAATAATAATAATAATAATAATAATAATAATAATAATAATAATAATAATAATAATAATAATAATAATAATAATAATAATAATTATTATTATTATTATTATTATTATTATTATTATTAATATTAATATTAATATTAATATTATTATTATTATTATTATTATTATTATTATTATTATTATTATTATTATTATTATTATTATTATTATTATTATTATTATTATTATTATCATTCCATAAATATTTTATGTTTTTTTAAATTTAAATTTTTTACAAAATAAAAATTTTGTAACATAAAAAGATAAATAAATATAAGTATGAACTACAAATAATGTTGTATTCACTTTATTGATAGATTTTAGACCTTTTTTTATTAGTGAATTATGACATTATAATAACTTTTTGTATATTTGCCCTGATTTAAAATAAGAGCTGCAACCACTACAAAAATGGGGTTTCGAAACTGATTTTTCATGCTTTCGAAACCGGTTTTACAACCGGTTTGCAAAGACAGGGGTTTTGAAAGTTGAGGCCGGATTTGAAACTGGTTCTGAAACTGGTTCTGAAACTTAACTTTAGAAACCAGTTTTTTTTCTAATAAAAATCGATTTGTATTCTGATTTTTTTTTTTTGAAAAATGTATACATCTAATCTTCATCCTGAATCGCTAATCATCATCCTTGCTAATTAATCTTCACGAATAGACCTGCAGTTTACTAATAAGCAAGATACAAACAACACCATGAATCGAACAACTAATCTTCATCCTTTGAAACGAACGTAAATCAAAATACACGAATCGAATGCAGTTAATTTACAAATAAGCAAAATAAATACACGAATCAAACCTGTTTACAAGTGTTATGCAGCTCGATCATCATCAACCTGTTTACACTTATCTTGTATTAACAAATAAGCAAAAATAAAATAAAATAATCAAATCGTTCATATATGAATCGAACAAATAATCAAAATACAACGAAATGAACCTGTTTTTTTAAACGAAACCTGTTTTGAATCGAGCCTCGCTAATCTTCACGAATCAACCATGTTTTTGAATCGAACCTGTTTTGAATTGAACCTCGCTAATCTTCATGAATCGAACCTGTTTTGAAATCAAAGTACATGAATCGAACCTATTTAACTTGAAAGAGAATAATGAAGTTTATTCTGAAAGAGAAGGGAAAATGAGTTTTTGGAAGTATATTTTTTAAAGAGAAGGGAATGGATATAGCTGAGGTATCCAACTTTTTCGTTTTCCCGCTTTAGCATCGAGACCAGTTTATTTAAAAAAAAGGTTTTCAAAGTAGAAACCGGTTTTTATTGAACCGGTTTCTAGTGTTGACTTTCGAAACTGGTTTTTCGTAAAAACCGGTTTCTCATTTCCGAATTACTTAAAACCGGTCTCTTTTACCTTTCGGAACCGGTTTTTACCTGTTACCCACAAAACCGGTTTTGAAAAAGGGTTTGGATACTCATTTGTGTAGTACTGCACCTTTTAGATTTTAGAATATAATATAATTAGACTTATGTGGGATTGTCTACATTTTAACTCTTATATATTCAATTTATGTGGGATTGAGTTATGATACCTTATGTGCAATTGTGTTTTGTTGTTGTTGTAACCATAATATAATGTAGTGTAACTAGAATTACTATCGCGTCTTCCTAAACTTGAATTTAGATATTCATTAATTCATTAATTTACGACAAATGTTTAAACTTGCACACTCAGCCCATTATTAAATATTTGAAGTCGCACACTTATACCCAATTGTTTACAAGTACGTATCACCCTTAAAAATTAGTTTCTGAAACCGATATCCACCATATAATTAGACTTTAAAGTGTAGTTAATGAGATCGAATATGAGTCTCCTTTGAAAATTTCTAAGCATCCAACCACTAAGATGTCGTTTATTTTTCACTCTGAAGATCTTATTATGTCTTATGTATGTGTACCCGCACAAATTTTTACTACACACTGTTTATTTTTCTGAAGACATAGATAAAAAAATGCTTTATTCTGTCTGCAAACTCGCAGATTTAAATATATGCTTCTAAGTGCTCCAGACATAATTAAGTTATTTTGCGGATATAAAGATAAATTGTCTTCACTATTCAGCAAACAGGTTTTTAGGCCACATCTTCTTTACACATGTGGTTCACAGATCTTCAAACAAAAATATCTTAAAAAACAAACAGCACCCAAGTCATCCTTTAATGTTATTTATAAGACAGTCTCAAGGATTGATCCATTAACTTAAATTCAATTCAATTAATCTTTATATACTATTAGCCTCTCCAGTTAATGTCATTTTGGGCCTTTTAGATTGTTGTTTTTTATATTTTATATTTAATGTTAAGCCTCATAATAATCCGGGGTATTGTTGCCGAGATGGAAAAGGGTGTGTAGTGTGTACAAGCCTTTCATTTTTTATACTTTATATTTAATGTTAAGCCTCACCATCATCGAGCTTGAACTACCTCAAAAAGGAAACCACGCATTGAACCAACTAAACCTAAAAATAACTAAAACTAAACACCAAAAAGCAACAACCAAAACTCGCCCAAACTAAACCAGCGAAACACAAACACACTAAAGCAACAAACCAACGTAACAAAACAACCACCACACTATGGAACCGAATTCCTCGTTTATCGTCTCACGATCATTCTTTTCCCGACCCGATTAACGATCTTGTAAATCAAAATATTATAGGACCCGTCACTTACCAAAATTGCCGAAGATATAGCAATTATACCACGATACTTGAGGTCAGGGAAAAAGTATTTCTCAACCTTTTTGCGCCCTAGATCCAAAGAGCAATCCCCACGATCGTCGATAAGAACTTCTTTCAACAATTTTTGGATCTATTCTCCAAAATCTACATGATCGGCATTATCGTGCAACTTATAAGAACATGAGTCATCTCTTATCTTCTTTTTCCTCCCCGACTTACTGATGTGTGAAATCAGGTTATATAATCCACTAACAAGAAAAATACCGATTAATGAATACCACACAACTACAAACATTGTACTCGATCGTGTAATAGTATAAAACTGATAATTTGCAGGTATCGTTTCAAGGACAGTATGGACTAAATTCAAGATTAAAACTAAAATGTGATTAATTAACAAAAAACTATCTTGAAAGCAAGTAAACAAATAAAGCAACTAACAAACAAGGTAGATTTTCCTTTTAATGACCGGAATGTCAAAAACAATTATTTTAACTAAAAATAATAAATAAAACAAATAGCAAGCAGAAAAACACCAAACGAGACAGATATGTTTACCTAAACTCTATTCACTTGTAGGATTAAGACCTAGTTACTTTATATTACGGGTGAAGTCTCCTAGTCAGGTCTAGCTGTACAATCTAGAAATCTAAACTAATCAATAATCAACAAACTTAATGACTTAAACTTATGATGTCATACGGTCGCGATCACCACTAATTTCACTAACTGGTGGTCGCATACAATTCACTTCTACTTGAATTATCAATTGAACTTAATTCATCTCCCTGGTCGGGACGGGCGAACAATTTATGTCACTAATTGTAAACTACTAAACTAATTGTTGAGTTATCAATTCATACAAATAAGCATAACAACCAATTAAGTCAAATTAACACTAAAAGTGCAAAAGTGGTTCTTTCATTCATGCATCAAATCATGTAATATCAATTCAACCAACATAAAATTAATCCAAACATAAACAAGTATTTAGCCTAGATAAACATGTAAGAGCTAACCAACAATTGTGTGCATTAACAATATCAAAACAATAATGAATGATAAATTGTTCATAAACAAAGAATTCGATCCTTTATAATTGTAGAGTGTTAAATGCCTTGAGAAACCCTCAAAAACTCCCCAAAATCGCCCACTTAGGGCTCCCAAACGGCCAAGATTAAAACACAATGAATTAGGCTTGAAAAGTGGGTTTAAATAGGCTTTTACGCACATGTGTCAGGTCTGACGGGCCGCCAAAATGGCTCTTTCCCTCGAAGAGGCACTTTCTCCCGAAGTCAAGAATCTTATGAAATCTTCTGTCCAGCCGACGAAGCGGCTCTTTGTGACGACCCGGAAATTTTCGACCAAATTTAAACTTAATCTTTATATGTTTCTGACATGATAAGCAAAGTCTGTAATGTTGAGTCTCAAAAATTTTGGAATTATATTCATGTAATCAATTACCCTTTAACTGTGCTCGACGATTCACGAACATTTATGTGTATATAGATATGTATATATAATATATAGTTATATTAATTGAAAACGTTAACAAACTATTAGATGTATAATACTTTACATGAACGAATTTGATTCAATATATGTTTAATATACTTATCAACGGAATTAAAAGATAATATCAAATGATTGAATTATTAGATACATTGTGATATGATTACGGGTCTCTGTTGTGAGGTCCACTGTGATTTAAGAAATCTGTCCTTTTAACGGTATCCAGAGTTATTGGTAAAGTAATCTATAATTGAGGACAATGTGTCAATTAACGGTAACTAGACAAAAGTTAATGAAGATTCCTGTTTGAATTCCAATACATGCTTTACAATAATTTACTCGTGTCTCTTGATAAGTTAACTATCTAGCTTTCATAATATTTAATGTATAAATGTAATCATGGAGTGTAAATAACCTAGATAATGGATATCGACAAGTTAAGTAAATCAACATTTTACATTAAATGATTTCATACATATAATATCCATTGTAATACCCCGCCAGAACACACTAACGGAATATTAACTTCTGGCCTCACAGTTAATGGTCACGCCCTCTATATGAGACATTTTTCGAAAAGTAATCGCATTTATTTCAAAAGCATTTTCATTAAATCAAAATAAAACCAAACGTTGACATTAATGACATAAGTAAATAATCCATAACATTATTTAAAAAGAAATAGTTTCAAATGCGATCAAATGTTCTTGACAAAAAGATCCATGATGGACTCCAATCCAGTGTATGCACCACGTAAGCACATAGTCATCAAAGCAATGCGGAAGCTAAGTACCTTTAAGAACCTGAGATAAAACATGAAAACAATCAACAAAAATGTTGAGTGAATCTACATGTTTAAGTAAATCAGTTATCTTTGTTAGACCACGAGATTTAGTTCAAAGCAGTAAAAGTTATACAACAGTTATGAGCACTTGAATATAAAGCTTTAACCCGCGGATAGCTTAAATGCGCTATACGTCTTCCTTTACCCCATATTGCAAACGCTGATCAAGCATTCGGTTACAAATTTATAAGCAGCCAGTTCGTTGAGTGAGGTTTGTCAAACCTACGGTACCGTTCTTATAGTTCGAGCCTTACAAAGTAATTAATATATTTAAGCTAGAGGCTTTTAGATCTAACTCATAGTGTATATTCAGTTTTGTACTCGTTTCTAATGTGTAAAACAGTTTAAAATAGCATGTTATCTCATCCCAAAAAGTAAAAGTGTATGAGACTGTAGACTGACCTTGAGTGCACTTGACAAATCACAAGCGATAAGTAGTCGAATTACAACGACCAAGTAATGCAACCTAAATGTACCATTTATAGTTACATAAGTTTTGTTTCAAAAGACAGACTCACAGTTCAGTTGCCCTATTGCTCAGATCGACGTAATCGTACAGTAAAAGTCAACACAGAAGTTAACTAGTCAAGCAAATCAACAAAAAGTCAAACTTAGTCAAAGTGGTCAACCTAGGTCAAATACATCAGTAGGTCATGCCAACGTTATCATAAAGTCAAACCAATGTCAACTTATAAGTTTCACACATTCGTTTAGTCAATTAACGATTTTTAGTTTAACGTTCGTATGTTTTCACGGCAGTCATGCAATCGGACAAGCATAGTTCATAAATGACATATCAAACAATTATGAAAAACTCTAGATTATTATTCCATGTTATAAGCTTTCTAAAAAGACTAAGCACACTATCATACAATTCCTAGAATTCACGTAGCATGCAACACAATCAAGTTCAGTTTTTGTTTGCGCATCAGTTTTGTAAAAATTCTCATTTAATCTAGAACATAGAAATTAACGAACGGCCAATTGGAGATGACTTTAAACACTCCAAATTATTAGTGTTAAAATAATCAAATAAATCTATCTAGCCAATTCGTACGGTTTTGACCAACAAGTCGGGTTTTCTGATTTAGATAGAATTTTGACCTTTGGTTTTGGAACGCATACAACACATATCAAACGAAGCTTTCAGAGCTAGACATATAAATGAGATATGCTAAGTAACATATATACTACAACATACCAGAAGCATAAAGTCCAATTCCACTCCTACTTCATGCTAGACATTTATTGGTGCAAAATAGACAGATTCGATCCTAATCAGGTAGCTGTTTTCGGGGTCGAATATATGAATATCTAGGAAGATTTAGCACATGAAGTCTACATGAAATATCAAGTAATACTCATGAAATTTACAGAAAACAAAATCTTGGTCATCAAAAAGCAGGTTAAGTGGTTGTTTGGTCCATGAACTAATTACTAGTCAATACGTTGTAGCACAAACATTCGGGTAATCATAAAACGACTTTTACAAATCCTTTTACTATGATATCCTAGTCCATTTTATGTATTTTTCAATCCTCTATCCATCTATCATCAGTTTATAAGCCAATTCATAAATCACAAATTGCAGTTTTCGTTTTAGTGCACAATTACATACCGAAACTTCAAACGATCATAAATTAGGCTATACTAAACGAAATCATGCGATTCAAGCGAGCAAATTCAATAGTTTTTTATAGCTATTCATCTATACATATTTTAATCGTAGAAAACAAAGTCACAAAAACTAGTAGCATAGCAATACAATTCATGATTAAACCCTAACTCGTAAATCGGACAATATAATGACTAATTACATGTACAAACGCGACCAATTGAGCAATAGAACATCTAATGCATAAGATTAACATTAAAAATCAGATTTATAAATTTAGGTTTTGCAATTATACAGGGCAATCAACACACGTTACTAGATGTAGAATGATGCAATGAACAAATTTGATGCTCAAGGTTTTTGCAAATAACAAGTAGATGATGGTGTTATGGTGGTGAATAAATTGTGAGGTTTTAAGGGTGTATATATAGACTCATGTGAGACGACCCGTCCCAATCCATAAGGACGAATACAATAACATATGATTACATCGCTAGGTATTTGACCTCTATATGATATATTTGACAAACACTGCATTCGTTTTTAAAAGACAACCTTTCATTACATCGAAAGTTGACAGGCATGCATACCATTTCATATATCCAACCTATAAATGACCTAATCCGTCATTTAATTAATAATAATCTCTATTGAACTTAACGACTTGAATGTAACGTCTTTTGAAATATGCCATGAATGACTCCAAGTAATATCTCTAAAATGAGCAAATGCACAGCGGAAGATTTCTTTCAAACCTGAGAATAAACATGCTTTCAAGTTTCAACCAAAAGGTTGGTGAGTTCATTAGTTTATCGTAATCCATCATTTCCATAATTTTAATAGACTACAAGATTTCATTTATTCAATAATCATACACTCATAAGTGTTTAAAATTCATTCATATGGATTGAACACCTGGTAACCGACATTAACAAAATGCATCTAGAATATCCCCAAACATATAAACATCGAAGTACTAAAGCAGTTCAAATTCTCTGACTGGGGCGTGTCAAAGCCTATAGATCTATCTTTAGGATTCGCATCAATTGGTGGCAATTATAATAAACACCAATTCTTAGGCTATCAAGTTCAACAAGGGCGATATCCGGTATAACAATTCAACCATAGAATGTAGTTTCAATTACTTGTGTCTATTTCGTCAAACATTTATAAAAGCGCATGTATTCTCAGTCCCAAAAAAATATATTGCAAAAGCATTTAAAAAGGGAGCAAATGAAACTCACTATACTGTATTTCGTAGCAATAATGCATATGACGGCACTGAACAAATGCAATGTTGGCCTCGGATTCACGAACCTATATTAGTATATATATTTATATGTTTGATCAATATCTGTCTAACAATTTAGGTCAAGTCGTAGTGTATCTCAATCCTAATGCTCGAGACTAATATGCAAAAGTCAACTTGACCCAAAATGACCTCCAAAATCTATACATGATTATTATTTAACTTAAATATAGTCGTTTTATATATATTTAAATATATCTATAAGATTTTATTAGAGTAATTAATAAAAGTCATTTATTAATAAATAAATTTTATATTAAACTTTATATATGATAAAATATATTTTTATATAACATAATTAATATAATTTATAAAGTTCTCTTAATATCATAAAAATATAATGGTACGTAATATTAATGTAATTATATTACGTGTGGTAAAAATATCTTTGTATCACATATTTATTTGTTAAAATAATATCGATAATAATAATAATAAATAAAAGTTGTATTATTTTGTAATAATAATAATTATTATTCTTCTAATAATAATAACAATAGTTATATTTACTAATGATGATATTAATTATGATAAAAAATGATAATTCTAATCGTGATAATCTTAATAATAACGATACTTTTTAATATTAACAATAATATTATTTTATAAAAGTAATAATTCTATTTAAAATGATAATTTTAATAATAATAATACTAAAATGATAATAATAATGATATTTTATAATAACAATGATATTTATTTTAATTTTATTTTTTAAAATAATAATTTTAGTAAAAATGATAGTTTCAATATTAGTAATACTTTTAATAATAATAATAGTGATAAAAATAATAAAAATGATATTTTTATCTAAATTAATACCATTCAATATTTTAATTTCATCATGATACTTATACTCATTATTTCCTAATCAATTTGTTAATAGCTTTTAGTCGTCTTTTATATCGCGTTCATAATAATGATAATAATAGTAATCATAATAATTAGATGATACTAATATTAGTTTTAATGATAATAATATTAATAATAATAATAAATATTACAATAACATTAATGATAATACTAATAACTATTTTAATGATAATAATAATAATAATAATAATAATAATAATAATAATAATAATAATAATAATAATAATAATAATAATAATAATAATAATAATAATAGTAATGTTAATAATAATCTTAATGATAGTAATACTAATAAAAATGACAATTTTAATGATAAAACTTATAACGATAATGATGATGATAATAATAATAATAATAATAATAATAATAATAATAATAATAATAATAATAATAATAATAATAATAATAATAATAATAATAATAATAATAATAATAATAATAATAATAATTAGATAATAATAATAACGATGATAATAACGACGATAGTAATAATAATCATTTTAACAATAATACTAAAATTCAGTTGACTATAACTTCTAATCTGTTCATCGAAACCATTCGAGTTCTAAATGAAAAGTTCTTAATTTTTCGCTAGCTTTCCAACGACATGCATATCATATACCTTATCTCAGTAGCGTATGTGACTAATTCAGGATTCAACATAACCTATCTAATGACAATATTAAAAATACAAGCATGCATGATCCTATACACTCGAGCACTAGTCAGGGATACACTATTAATATATAAAAGTTAAGTTATGAGTGCTCACGTATCAATATTGAGATTCAATATTGCAGGAAAGGTACGTCAACGCAACGGAGATGATAAACACTAGTTTGACCTCACAAGCATACCCTGGTCCATACCCATAGCCTCCATAGCCATAACCCATAATTTCCTTAGCTCTATCCTACTCGAAAACCAGTTTTGAAAAATCATTTTAGATCACTCGAGTAGCACTCTGTCGTAGTATTTTATGTATATACTAATAATAATATTACTGCTAATATTAATATAATAAGATTAATAATAATAATCTTTAATAATAATAACTCTAATAAGAATAAAAATAGATAAATGATTACGGAGTACATAAGTTTAGAGAGATAGATAATTGGTGTGAATGATTAAAATCGAACTTGCAAGCTTTATAGAATATTACTGAATTCTATCCTCATGCAATCGCATGAGTTATGTGATTGATGTTCATGCGATTGCATGAGCTCACTTGACAGCTAAAATGCACAAAATCCTTCTACCGACACATTATAACTATTATTATATATAACTTAATATTTAATCTATACAATTAATTATATATTATATTATATTCACGTGCATAGTTAATTTGTAATTTTTGTTCCGATGACTCGTACGTTGTCTCTCGACTTATGTTACGGTTTCGGTTTCTTGAACGCCTTTTCGTACGCTTAGAAAACTGGTACTTTACGTTACACGACATGTACCTTTATCAATAATTAGGCTTAAATCAATGAAAAACTATTCCACTCAAAGTGTAACTTATTCATTTGAGTGTTTTGGTCATTTGCTTCTTTAAATCAACTCTTCGTCATTTATCAAAGTATATTTAATAATTATTGTCAAAACGTTTGATGATTAAGTAAATTTTATATTTTAGCATTTTGTAAAATATATATATTTTCATTTAGAAACATAAATTTTTACATATTATATATGTTTGAAATATTTATCTAATAATATAATATTTAGTTTTTCACAACTAATTTATATTTCAAAGACCGTTCTATGTATTAAGACCATTTAAATATTTAACAATGGTTATGTCACATAACGTCTACATAATTGAAATTATTATATCATATAATGTTTTTATTTTAAATTTAACTAAGTATAGTTCATTTATGTACTAGTTTTTGTTTTAACTTCTTAAACGTACTAGTTATCATACCTATATATCAATCGAATCACTTAAGTGGGTGTTACTATTGTTTACTTAACTAATTTGAAATTATATATATATATATATATATATATATATATATATATATATATATATATATATATATATATATATATATATATATATATATATATATATATATATATATATATATCAATATTCATAAACATGTTTTAAATACACATTGCTAGTTTAATTATATATTTAATAACTAACATTCTAGCCTATTGTATATATTCAAATTATGTGATCAAAACATTTTAATAATCAAATTCTATTGAATTGAAAAACGTTCTCGCACGTTTGAAACTAAACCAATTGAATATTATGAATGTTCAACTCTCCACTTACTTTTGTCTAACCTTCCTTAGTTGACACATTTGTCCTTACTTGTAAATCACTTTACCATTTATTCCTAATACCGTTAAAAAGGAACGATTTCTCAAATCAATGTGGACCTCCCAATAGAGACCTGTACTCATATTTCAATGTATCTGATAATTCAATCCTTTGATATTATCTTTAATTCCGTCGATAATTATTTTAAATATATTTTGAAACAAATACGTTCATGTAAAGTATTATACGTCTAATACTTTGTTAACGTTCTCAAGTTATAATATATATATATATATATATATATATATATATATATATATATATATATATATATATATATATATATATATATATATATATATATATATATATATATATATATATATATATATATATATATATATACACACACACATATATACAATCATGTCCGTTCATATAATGGTTCGTAAATCGTTGAAATTTGGTCGAGGTTAAATGAATGTATGAACATAGTTTAAAATGTTTGAGATTTAACCTAATAATCTTTGCTTATCATGTCAGGATAACATAAAGATAAAGTTTAAATTTGGTCGGAAATTTTCGGGTTGTCACAGTACCTACCCGTTAAAGAAATTTCATCCTGAAATTTGATTGGGATGGTCATAGCTGACAATAGATATGTTTTCATAACGCATACGAGCTGAAAATTTGAGTTTTATCATCATTGAGTAATATAGATAAAACAATTCAATTTTTGTGAAGAGTACGAGTGAAGTTATCACAAATGAGTGAATTGAGTAGGTATAGATTCGTCATATCTTTTGACGTAGATAGGATTAATTTCCAGAGTTCAAGAGATTTGGAGAAAATCTTCGTAATAAGATTTGATTTCTACTGTAATCCAGGGAATTAGGATCCGCTTTAAATGTGATCACCTGTTTTGATTGCTCCGTCAAATATTTTACTATAAATCCACCTCCTTCATTTCCTTACAACTCACACCTTCTATTCTTTCTCTCTTAGTTCATATTTTAAAGTATTCGTCAATATGCTCCACCCAGTGCTGATTCTCGATATACTCCTCACTTTCATATCTGTCGTTCTTCTTTTTCATCTGCCACCTGAGGAATCTATTCACTTATATTATACTCTTGGTTTTATAGTGTTTTTAGTTCTCCCATGTCTTTATATTGCTATATGCATCGATATATATGGTTTGTAATTTATGGGTTGTTGTTGGGTTTTATATCTTCCCTTATATTTCGATGTCTCTGCTTCTGTCTTTCTATAATCATTGACATCCATAGTTAATGCTTTCTTCTATTTGCTGCGATTTATACTCCCATTTTTATTTCGGAGTTTCATTCTTTCGTTTCCTCTTCTTGCGATTAAGCACCGTATGTAATGGTCCAGAATTTGTAGATATGAGTTTTGAAATGAACATAGTTAATGTTCTAAGAAGGGAATCGTAATGGCACAATCTTGATTTGTCAAATTACCAGAATACCTCGGAAAAGACCGAATCATCAAGAAAATATTTTCTTGATATGTTTAGAGTTTAAGTAGATTACAAGAGTCATGTAACATGGCACATGATGACGTTATGATCTGTGAATCATCACGTTCCATTTAGAAACTCAGCATGACTTACTATAATATAATCACGTTGATCAAGTGTCATTATATTATACTAACTCATGCTTCCGTTCCCAACACTACTTCAAAAACATTCATACTTTAAACTCGAAGGTTTCAAAATTTAGAAACTAAAACAGTTTCGTTTACGAAGTGATACAGATAACGCGAGGAGATAAATGTTTTCAGATAAGAATAGTTATGAAAATATCTTCCGAAATATGGAGGATATTTATAATGAAAGATATGATGATATCTTAAAATATCTAAGATCAGAGGATGATGAAGAATATTGTCTGTAAGAGTTTTAAAGTAAGGATTAAGGTATTCGTTAATGACTTCAGCAGATACTGAATCATTTGGATTATTTGAAGGCAGGTTTAGTCTTTGTGATTTGTCCACACCCTCCTTCATAGTTTGCCAAATCCGTTTTTCAGTTCCAACATTCTCTTTTTCTGAGCTTTGCTAACACACTATTCTTTATCATCAAACTTTTTACTATTACAGTTGTCTACTATTTCTGCCGCTTCATTCATCTTTTCTAAAAATTCGGAGAACTAAATCGTAGATTGGGGTGTTTTTTAGAAACTTCGCATTCGAAGTATATAAGTCTAGGAGATAGACGTTATATGTACACATGTAACTGTTGGCGTAGATATGCTGCAAGATTTCAAAATACTGATTGCTGATTCCCAGTAATTTGCATGACAATTCTTGTTACAAGATACGAATGAGTAAATGATGGGGTTTCGATAAATATAATGATTTTTTGGAAAGTCAAAGATCTGTGAAGTTGTTGGTAAGTTTATTGCTAATGTGGTGAGATATAAAAGGTTCTCCGATAACCATGATGAAAGTGCAACGTCTATATCGAGGTTATAATAAGACTTTTTCAACTGAAAAGTCGAAGTTGACTTGTTGGAGCTGTGACAAAACTGGCTAATTTGAAAAGAAATCGCAAAGTTATTTTTGCTAATAAATGCCAAAGGGTCTGACACGGATACATGTTAAACTATGACCTTGGTTTCAAGAGCTTTTCAGGTGCAAGACTGTGGTTAATATGTGGTTAGATCATCATCTCAATTGTTCATTATTTGAAGTGTCTTCAAGAATTTCTAAGGATTTTAACACAGATTGTAATCGTTAATATACATATGATATTCCAGGATTTTGAAAGATACAATTACTTTTCTGGGTTCTATGAATAGAAATTATGTTCTAGTACAGTTTTGAAGTCAAAGTATAGTTTTGAAAGATGTAGGAATCTAAAAGTGATGATATCGGTTATATCTCGAATTGAATTATGAGATTTCAAAATCGGAATGTGTAATTGGATTTGAATGAGAACGGTTGTTTTGGTTTCTATGAAAGAATGTATATCATTGTGAAAGTAGTGAGTATAGCTGATGATTATTGAATCAGATTCGAAGAATGTAACATATTAATTGTGGATTTATATCTCTCGGGTATTACCTACCCGTTAAAAAAAATTTCACATGTAATATTTTGTACAAAAGCATTTTATTACAGTCTTTGTGAAAATATATATGTATGTATATTTTCTTCAGATGTAATACAGATTTAATGAGTTAATATTAAATTAAGTTCATTTGATTTGCGGCTAGAACTAGAATTGAATAATTCTTAAAACTTTAGAAATTACGTAATCTTCGCGGATTATTTCTTCAACGTAAATGAAATCATGAATCAATACTTCATTATTCATTTTTATTGATATTTTTTCGGTGAATGGTGTTAGTGTTCGTGGAATTCTTGTGAACTTCGCAAGGTACGAATGATGTTGTCTGAAAAGTTTCGAGTACATCGATAATGAAGGTGCAAAATCAAACATATATTTGAATAATACACTTAATTTATTATGAAATGGAATTCATTGAATTAAACCAGAGATTGTAGTTAACGATGGTTAAGTTGTTGATTAATGACGTACATCATTGCATATTTGTAATATGAATTAACCGAGTAGTTAAGATTCACACATAATAGCTTAGTACGTAAAGATTTATTCTGATCTCAAAATTTATATATATATATATATATATATATATATATATATAAAATGTACATATAATTTCTTCAGAGGGAATGAGTTGATACTTCATAATTCATTGATATAATATACGCGTTATTGATTCGTAATGATGTCCACGGTGATTCTTGAACTGGCGGAGCTTGTGATGTTAGAGATGTTGCTGATTCTGACGATGCTGATGGCACTGACTGTGCTGGTGATGATGACGGTACTGTTAATGCTGCTGGTAAACAAGTCTAGCTTGTAATTTGTGCATCATCCTTGTCAGGGTTTCTATTCTTCCCTGTATCATTTCTATCCATTCATTCATCTTGGTTCATGGCTATGATTTGAATAAATAATCTCTAAAACTTTAGAGATTACATAATCACCGTAGAATAATTCTTCGATGAATTTATGAATTACTACTTCATCAGTTATTATTGTTGGTACTCCTTGGTATCTATGGTGCGTGTGACGTTGATGCTCGAGGCATAGTTTGTGATGTTGAGGTATGGGATGCGGATGTTGCTGTTGGTGGTGGTGATGGTACTGTTGGTATTGCTAATGGTAGTGTTGTTGCTGCCGGTGCTGCTGCTGATGCTTGTAACCTTTGCACCGTATTCTCTAAAGCCACTACCCGAGCGCGAAGCTTGTTAACTTCTTCTATTACTCTGGGATGATTGGTGGTTCGAACGAGCGGGTGAATAAGATCTAGAATGTGAGAGAGTATATAATCGTGATGAGATACTCTGGAAATGAGAGAGAAAATGGTGTCTCGGACAGGTTCACCGATAAGTGCTTCAGGATCTTCGCCAAGAGGGCAATGTGGTGGACGAAAGGGATCACCTTCTTTTTATCTCCAATGATTGAGGAGGCTACGAACCCATCCCCAATTCATCCAGAAAAGATGATGGCTAATTGGTTGATCCGTTCCGGTCACATTGCTTTCGGAGCTTGAGTGGGATTCCATTTCGGAATTCGAGGGATTTGAACTGATGACGAATTCCATTTCGTACGATTGAATAAAGGATTTTTCGATATGAAATGATTTTCCGGCTATCTTGTGGTATTCTAATTACATAGAATATCTATATATAGAGCAAAAGATTTCTTAGATTACGGAGGAATTTACGGAATACGTCAGGCAAAGTTTACAGTAACAGATACGCTAAGATATGAATTTTGTCTATACACTATTCATGCAATTAATACAGTAAGACGTGTCTAGACTAAGAATAGTAAGCAGATAATTATCGACAAAAATGATAAGAAAAACTTTTGACAAGCAGACACGGTCGAAGTCCAGACTCACTAATGCATCCTAACAACTATCAGTTCGACACACTAATGCAGACCTGGTTCGCTAAGACCACCGCTCTTATACCACATGAGACGACCCGTCCCAATCTATAAGGACGAATACAATAACATATGATTACATCGCAAGGTATTTGACCTCTATATGATACATTTTACAAACATCGCATTCGTTTTTAAAAGACAACCTTTTATTACATCGAAAGTTGACAGGCATGCATACCATTTCATATATCCAACCTATAAATGACCTAATCCATCATTTAATTAATAATAATCTCTATTGAACTCAAAGACTTGAATGCAACGTCTTTTGAAATATGCCATGAATGACTCCAAGTAATATCTCTAAAATGAGCAAATGCACAGCGAAAGATTTCTTTCAAACCTGAGAATAAACATGCTTTCAAGTGTCAACCAAAAGGTTGGTGAGTTCATTAGTGTATCGTAATACATCATTTCCATAATTTTAATAGACCACAAGATTTCATTTATTCAATAATCATTCACTCATAAGTGTTTAAAATTCATTTATACGGATTGAACACCTGGTAACCGACATTAACAAAATGCATCTAGAATATCCTTAAACATATAAACATCGAAGTACTAAAGCAGTTCAAATTCTCTGACTGGGGCGTGTCAAAGCCCATAGATCTTCTTTAGGATTCGCGTCAATTGGTGGCAATTATAATAAACACCAATTCTTAGGCTACCAAGTTTAACAAGGGCGATATCCGGTATAACAATTCAACCATAGAATGTAGTTTCAATTACTTGTGTCTTTTTCGTTAAACATTTATAAAAGCGCATGTATTCTCAGTCCCAAAAATATATATTGCAAAAGCATTTAAAAAGGGAGCAAATGAAACTCACTATGCTGTATTTCGTAGCAATAATGCATATGACGGCACTGAACAAGTGCAATGTTGGTCTCGGATTCACGAACCTATATTAGTATATATATTTATATGTTTGATCAATAGCTGTCTAACAATTTGTAAAGACTCGTCCTAATCCATAAGAACGAATACAATAACGTATGATTACATTGCTAGGTATTTGACCTCTATATGATAAATTTTACAAACATTGCATTCGTTTTAAAAGATAAACTTTCATTTCATCGAAAGTTGACAGGCATGCATACCATTTCATAATATATCCAAACTATAAATGACTTAATAATAATCTTGTTAATCTCAACGACTCGAATGCAACGTCTTTTGAAATATGCCATGAATGACTCCAAGTACAATCTTTAAAATGAGTAAATGTACAGCGGAAGATTTCTTTAACACCTGAAAATAAATATGCTTTAAAGTGTCAACCAAAAGGTTGGTGAGTTCATTAGTTTATCATAATCATTCATTTTCATCATTTTAATAGACCACAAGAATTTTATTTCCATTTCTGTAACAACCCTCACTTTTCGACTTTTAAATTACTGAATTAACCCTAGGGTTAAATGTCTGACTATATGTATTAAGGGTTGTTATATACAATTAAATATTGACCGGATAGTAATTTTTAGTCAACAATGTACGCTTAAATAAATAATATATTATTAATTTATATAATTTGACATAATTTAACTAAGTATATAAACTTTGTATCACTTTTATTATTTAGTTAATGTATTATATATTTAACTATATAATAAATCCAATTATATATAAATGTAATAATATTTACAAACTTACTAAAACTATAGTTTAATAATTAAAATTATAATTATTATTAAAAATACAAAATATAGAATTATTTATTATTTTTATGCAAAATTTGTATTTATTAATTAAATAAAACAAAAATAAAAAAAAATAAAAATAAAATATTATTGACAAATATTCTTGGAAAAGCATTAAATCAATTTGTTTATTTATATAAAAAAATCCTTAAAATAAATGAAAAAAAATAAATAAATAAATAAATTACTTTTTAATTAAAAATTGTAAGGGAAAAACTACTTTTATTATTTTATTTTGTGCATTATCCCATGACCTAACATTTAATATTTTTAAATTTTAAAATCCCATTCAGAATTAAAATATTTCTTTTTATTTTAATTATTTTATTCTTTTTACCTAATTTTTTCAAGTATAAATACCCCTCATTTCTCATTCAAACTCACACCAAAATTTCTCTCATTCTCTCTTTGAAGAATTACTACTAGTAAGTATTCTTTTCTTACTTTTTATTTTTTTTACTTTTTACTTTTTACTTTTTACTTCGGTTATTATTTTTGCCGAAATATGTAAATAATGTTATAAATTATATGCAATTAAAAATAAAATAAATAACATGTATACACTATTACTATTACTAGCACCTATAACCTACTACTTATATTGTAACATAAAAACATTTTGGGATATGTATTAGAGATGTATAGATCTTCGAACTTTCTTGACGAATGGTTTCTATGAGATTCTAGGCAGAGGGTTTGGATTTCTGATTTAAAGGGTCCTATGGCTCAAGCCCCTAGATCTAAATTAGCCATTCGAAGGGAAAAGGGTGATTGGAAGCTTATCTAATACGACAAGTATCCTAAAATGGAAAACATTGATAAAAGTAGAAACTCTCTAGTCATAGAAACTTAGTAAAATAAGAAACTTTCTAAAAATGAAAACTTTATAAAAATAGTAACTTACTAGGAATAGAAACTTAGTAAAACAAACTATACTTAAACACATACTTAAACTTAAACATGGGCAAAACACTTAACTACTCTTAAATGTCAATAGGTTGACTTTCCTGCTCACTCGTTCAACTCTTTATTCCGAGGAATAACACTCTCTCTACTTACTAAGGTGAATTCATAGCCCCTCTTTAATTGCTAGCAAACTTACTTACTTTTACTTGGGGTGAGACGCATGCTGTTTTTACTTTTTTACACTTTAGACACAAGTACCAAACTGTTAAACTATGCTATACCTGGCTATGTCCGACTAAGTCCCTACAGTGATATTTTTAATTGCTGCGGCATGCTTAATTATTGGGGGTAGGCCTATCGGGAGTAACGTCCCCGATACATTTGACCAAGTCATTGTATTACTTAATAATGAAATTAAACCGACAAGGACAGACACAACTTGTCATGGGGCAAACTTGAACGTTTAGTCTAAATATCATGCATTGGCATAACTTTTTGATCCTGCGGGAGATCAACTTTACAAACTAAATCTTGTGGTCTAAAACAACGACAAACTTTTTGTTAAACCTATGAACTTCACTCAACCTTTTTGGTTGACACTTTAGCATGTTTTGTCTCAGGTGCTGTTTGATTCAAGCTCTTATACTTACTGCTTATGTGATGCTACTTGGACATAGGATCAAGAGATATCGTATTTATTACTTCTGCATGTGAACATTTACGATATTGTTATTCCTGTCATTGTAACGACATTTCAGTTTTCGCTGCTTACTCATTAAAGTTAAATTCATCATTTAGTATTGTTCTCGTTTATTATAATATGTTGGTATGTTTTGATATTAGTGACGTTCCTTCCAGACCCTATTGGGAGGACGTTACAGATTGGTATCAGAGCATAACCAAGCTGTTATAGAGAACCAGGATTGCATTTTTATGTGTGCCTTACTTGTTAGATAGGGAGCCTTAGCAATCTAGGAAACTATAACCTTTCCTTCCTTAGAATTAAAGCACTTAGGATTGCCCCATAATCTTAACGATTATGCTTTAATAAACTTGACTTAAAGATTCTAATCAAAATATCCTTCCTAATGTTAGGATGTCTAATTATCATCAAACGACCAAAATGAATCTTTTCAAGCCAACCGAAAAAGATACTGAAAGGTCTTCCACAGAAAGACCAGTCCAAAGTCCACCTTATGGCTTTGGTGGTCCTCCCTAACCAAATTATAGCCCAAATACTACTCTAAAGTTACATGGGTCTCCTGAATACTATCCAACCCCGAGGAATAAAGACAAGAGGAAATGTTTTGAAGAAATTGGGCCGTCAAAGAAAAGATCCCGATTTCCTTTCTACGATGAAGTTGATGCCAAGTACGAGCTCATGAATCTGCGAAAAACTACCGATGACCTAATTCGCCATATTGCAAGGATCGATTTTCAAATGAAGGAAAAAGACCTAGCGATCAAGAAGCTCATGGAGGAAAATGCTGAACTAAAGAAAGAGATAAAGTTGGTGAAGTATGAAGGTGATAGAAATACCCGATGGGGGAATCAATCTCTCTCTTGCCTAAGAGAAGATGTTGACATTAGATTGAAGATGGAGGAAAACCGCGTGAATAATCAACTTTCTATAAGGGACCACAAGTACCATGTAATCAACAATGATGTTTCCAATCTTTATGATAACATCAAGTATCTTTATGAGGAACAAAAGGAGAAGAACGACAAGTTTGAGAAGTTTATGAAGGAGGTTGAGGATGAGAAGAAGAAATATGAAGACTACTTCAATCTTAATATTTCCTAGTTATTTTCTATCTATGCAAAGGCTAGGCCTTAAACTATTTCTATCCCTGAATCGTGTAATAAGAAGGCTTGTTTAAAGCCTTGTTCTTAATAAAATAAAGTGTTTCGTTTATATCATATTCATCTTTATTCCACTTAATTTTTTTTTTTCAAACTTATGACCTATCAAGTTTATCAAACTTCTATATGTTATTGAAGATAACGGTTCGTCCACAAGCTCCTGCTACTACTTCAAACACTCACGTATCTTATGCCTTTATGCATCAGTTTGCGAACCGGAAAATATTATTGGGTTATCACAGTATACGAATTGAAATTCTTTAATCAATATCTGGTTACAAATCTCAACACGTCATACCACCATTATTACATAAATGGATGACACATCATATCTTATCATATATTATCATGTCTATAAACTTTGTCTACCACTTATCCTAAATTTCCTCCATAAATTACGGAAATCTTTTTGCTATAAATACGTATTCAAGGAGACGAATATATCATTCGATATTCAATACCCATTTCATATCAAACCCTATTCCAAACATATAATGTGAATTTCTCAAACTCTTCAAGCTCCCACGGCAGAATAACCGGAACAAACGAACCAATCAGCCATCATCTATTTTGGATGAATTGGGGATGGGTTCGTAGCCGACTCAATCAATGGAGACAAGAATAAGGTGATCCCTTCCACCAACTGAATTCACCTCTTGGCGAAGAACCTGAAGCGCTTACCGGCGAACCAGTCCGAAACACCATTTTCTCTCTTCTTTCCAGGGTATCCCGTCACGAATATATAATATCGAAGATTCTAGATCTTATTCACCCCCTTGTTCCAACCACCAATCATCCCGGAATAATAGAAGAAGTCAACGAGCTTCGCGCTCGAGTAGTGGCTCTGGAAAATCTGGTGCGAAACCTACGAACACCAGCAGCAGCACCATCAGCATAACCAGCATCACCACCAGTACCCTCAGTACCATCAACATCACCACTAACAGCATCAGCTTCATCAACAACAACATTCGCATCCCACGCCTCAACAACACACTCAGTACCTCAAACATCAACATGATACGCCCCATAGATACCAAGGAATATTAGCAATAAAGAGTTAAGATGTATTGACTCATTCTTCGTGAAGAATTATATATATATACCTTATATATATATGATTTGGAAAAATAATAAATCTTGTCGTACTAAGCAATTACGTGAGAATCTCAACTAGTATGTACTACTTGGTTAATTCATATCACTAATATGCTATGATGTACACCCTTCGCTAATGACTTAACAATTGTTAATCACTGCTTCAGCACAATAAACTCCATTTCATACTAAATCAAGTATAACGATGAATGTATTGATTCATAACTTCATTAGCGAAATATTTCGCAACAATTATGAAATCTCTATGATTTTGGAGATTATTTACTCTCATTCCAAACCGCAAATCAAATGAGTTTAATATATATTAACTCATTAAATCCATGATTATATCTGAAGAATACATATATGAACGTATATCTTCATAAAGATTGTAAAAACTATTAATTGTGAAAATATTTTAACGGGTAGGTAATACCCGAGAAATATTTACATCTCACATAAATACACTGTACATTCTTCAATTTCGATTCATAAATCATTAATTATACTCACTACCTTCACTGTGATACACAATCATTTTCATACAAATTTAATTACACATTCTGAAATTAACATACTAGAATTCAAGTAAAGCTTTAGCAGGTGTTATCTTCCTAAAGATCACTACATTCATGAATTATATTCATTCTTATTCTATGATGAATTATCACATCAAACCACCGAAATTATCATCAACAACGCCTATTCGTTAACCATTAGATCCGTTGACGATTACAATCAGCGTTTAATCATCTAAAAAATAAAATTTCTTGAAACCATCTTGGATTGATAACCAATGATTCAGATATGGTAGCATTAAATGCAGAGGAAACAAAAGAATTTTCCTCGTCATTGGAACTTAGAAATTCTGAGATATCACTGTATCTTTCGTTATAAATATCCTATCTTTATAACGATTCTTGTCAGCAATTAATTATCTCTGTGCGATATCTTTATCACATCATAAAGGAAACTGTTTTAGTTTCTATATTCTGTAAAGTTCAAGTTTAAATTATGAATGATTTGAAGTAGTGTTGGGAATTGAAGCATGAGTTAGTATAACATAATGACGTCAGGCCAACGTGATTATATTACAGTAAGTCATGCTAAATTTTTTATGGAAGATGATGATTCATAGACTTTATAATCATCATTTGCCATGTTACACGACTCTTATCTATTTAAACTCTAAACATATCAAGAAAATATTTTTCTTGATGATTCGGTCTTTTTCGGATATTCTGGTAATATGACAAATCAAATCGTGCTATTACCTTTCCTTCTGCTTTGAATATCATGATCATTCGAAACTTCATACCTACGAATTCTGGACCGTTACTTGCTTTACAAAAGCATGAAGCTTCGACATATAAGGGAAAATATAAATCCCGATAACAACACTGAAATTACAAACCGTGTATATCAATGCGTATAGCAATATAAAGACACGGGAGAACTAAAAACACAATAAATCCTAGAGCATAGTAGAAGTAAACAGGCTCCTCTGGTGGGAGTTGGAAAAGAAGGATGATTGTGGCGATAACCAATATAATGTCAAAGACAAGAACTGGATTGAGCATATTAACAAAACTTTTGAAAGTATGAATTGAGAAAGAAAGTATATAAGTGGTGAAGATAATGAAACGGAAGAAGCTAATTTATAGCAAAAATTCCAGACACAGCAATCGAGACAATTCACTGCATTTAATTAAAGAAAATCCTAATTTCCGCAATTACCGGAAAATCAAATCTTATAAAGATTTCGAAGATTTCTTTAATTCCTTGAAATCCGGAAATCAATCGTAACTACGTCAAAAGTTAAGGCGAACATTTAATTTTCTCATTTACTCTTTTACGATAGCTTCGTTTATACTCTTTCTATAATCGAATTACTTTATCCATATTATTTAATGTCGATAAAACTCTAATTCATCATTCTTGTTATAAAGAATGACGATCTCTATCTAATTTCATGACTATGATTTTCATGAACTCCTCTCTGTTTTGTCTGCCTAATATTGCAGCATAAACGCTCAAGGTTTTAAATGAGCTCAATATTATTCATAACACATTTCATGTATCCAATTTACTGAAATGACTTGCATAACATCATCATTTTGAATGATCTCTGCATTAATGATAAAATGCACTTCGTAGAAGAACCTATAGAGATTATGGTTTGTATGACTTAAACGCTTGAAACAAAACAATATTCTATCCTTTGGAAAACACGCAAGGCCCCGAACATACCTGGGAACGTGAAGACCAAATGAAACAGAAATATCCTGTCATAACCCGTCCTTAACCATAAGAACGTGTTAGATAACGTATGATTTCATTGCGAGGTATTGACCTCTATATGCGACATTTTTAAAAAGGAAAACTGCATATATTATACATTACAAACCAAACCATTATTTTTGTTACAAGCTTTAGACAATAAAAAGATGATTATCGTTTAACGATAATCTTCGACTTACAAACTTTACAAATGATAATAACAACACGATTTCTAGCATATTTTACAACACACGTCCTCGGATATGCAGTTTTATTTTTGACACAAATATGAGTACGCATGATCCTGCTTAGATTCAACATAATGCAGCGGAAGCTTTAATTATCACCTGAGAATAAACATGTTTAAAAACGTCAACATAAAGTTGGTGAGATATAGGTTTAGTGCGCAGCAATATATATATATAGACCACAAGATTTCGTATATAAACATTTCAATAAAAATATTCTAAGTGGTTGAGCACTTGGTAACCATACTTAACATTTTCACGTCGCATATTCCCTTTAATATGAAATCTTACTACACCGTACCAAGTGTAGTCACAAAACGAAGTACTGTGCAACCGTTGAATACTGGTCGTCCAGTCCGATTGGGGTTGTCAGGCCCGATAGATCTATCAACATGATTCGCGTTTACATTACCGCTGTAAATATTAGTTACCAAGCTACAGGGAAGTATGCCAGTGGTACAACTCAACGTAGAATATATTTTTCAGTTACTTGTGTCCATAATGTAAAACATAAAATACATGTATTCTCATCCCGAAATATTTAGAGTTTAAAAGTGGGACTATATACTCACTCTTGTCTTGATGATATATATATTTTGACTCGGTCTTCCGGTTGATATCACGAACCTATCCATATATAATATATCAATATGTTTTCATTTTAAAACAAACGTTATATATATATATACTTGTTATACTTTTAATATTTTGAATATTTCCTTAGTCCGTAGTTAGCATTCCGATGTTAGTAATTCAATTTTTAATGGTTCATTTTTAGATGTTTAATATACCCGTAATAAACAAAACCCCCAACGAAATAAATAAAACCCCATCGTATATGTATTGGTCGAGATTAATCTTGACCCATGGTACCGGTGTTGTCAAATGACGTGTTGCGTACAATCATGGGATCTTATGATTAATCTTCTCGTGTTGCTTACGGGTGATCCTG
The DNA here is from genome assembly GCF_046630445.1 of Rutidosis leptorrhynchoides. Classification (NCBI taxonomy): domain Eukaryota; kingdom Viridiplantae; phylum Streptophyta; class Magnoliopsida; order Asterales; family Asteraceae; genus Rutidosis; species Rutidosis leptorrhynchoides. Next base: position 370,182,628 of record NC_092343.1, on the reverse strand, counting down.
AACCATATGAAATTGAATTGTAAGTACATATATATAAAATATCATGTTATCTTAGAAGTATGTGATTTTATGTAAATTTTTCCAATGAATCCCGAAGTCATTTAAGTCTTGGATAACCAATTTTGTTTCGGTCATAGTTTCTTCGTTACAAGTCCGTTTTCGTTGATTCAAATTGCCATCTTCTTGGATCGAGTTCTTCTTTAAGACTATGAACTGTAAATACCTTGGTTTGTATTCAAAATCATACGGCATAGGTGAAAGTTTAGTGAAACATATGAAGTTAAACATTTTTGTTACAACAAAATCATTAAATGACCATTTTTCTAAAAATACTTATACTTTGAAAAACCAAGTTTTACCTTGTTAAATTAGCATATACATAAGTTATATTACAGGTCTTGAAGTATTTTAAAAGTTAAGTTAGAAGGATCTATTTAGTTTGCAAACAAGTTTGAAAACATTCAAACTATGTTCTTGTTGTTAAACTTTTGTACCACAAAATAAGATAGCTATATATATATGAATTGAATAAGGTTATGAACATAGATTCTACCTCAAGTTCCTTGGATAAGATTGCTGTAAAAGAGGAGTAAGAAGCTAGAATCAAAAGGGTGATAGAAGTGGATGAAAGATTGGAAGTAAGTTGGTGTTCTTGGAAGGTTTTCTTGAAGTGTTTTTGTATGGTTTTCTTATGGTGTTTTAGTATGGTTTTTGAAGCTAGATCTTCTTGGAAACTTTGCTGAATTGATTAAGGGTTTTAAGGCTTCAAAGTATGTGTGTGTTTTGCTAGAGAATTTAAGGTAAAATGAATCAAAAATGCTCATGTATATAAGCTACAAAAAACGTGTTTCATGGGGTATCCATGACAAGATTTCAAGTTGTTCTTTTGTGTAATTAGTCAATAAGCTTCCAAAATCAATTACCTAGCCCTCATGGCATGAATAATGGCTGGTTAGGTGGTGATTTTGATGTGTATTTACTATTAGTAAATACGTATAGAAGCTTGGTATGATACGAGTACAAATACTCTAGGTATACGTATAGAAATTTTGTGAAAAATGGAATGAGGATTCAAATATAGCTATCTTTTGTGAATACACTTATATGGTTTTATGTATTTAAGTCTTTAAAAGTGATTAAATACATTACTTATACAATATATGTATAAACATTATATGTCTTAAGTATTTATGTCAAATAACGTTACGTATAGTTATCGTTTTGAAAACTTAAGTTAGTAGTTTCAAAATACACATATAACTTGTTGTTATTAATACAAAATGAGATATTAAAACATTTATTAATCATGTTAAATATGTATATATACATTTATATACACAAACGTATAATTATCATATATTGTATAGTTCGTGATATCATCGGTCAAACTAGACGGTCAAACGTTGTGTAAAACTCTTTTCGGAAATATAAGTCTCGATAATTTGGATTGCTTATCATGTTGGCAAGGTTTAATTTATGTAAATATTAATCTTATAAGTATAGTATGATCGAAAAAATGCGGGTCGTTACATTACCTCCCCGTTAAATAAATTTCGTCCCGAAATTTTAAAATTGTACCTATTTTGCGTCATCGAGAAACAAGTGCGGATACTTTCGTTTCATCTGATCCTCGCGTTCCCAAGTAAACTCGGGACCTCTTCTAGCATTCCAACGAACCTTAACAATCGGTATATTACTCTGTTTGAGCTGTTTAACTTCACGGTCCATGATTTCGATTGGTTCTTCGACGAATTTTAGTTTCTCGTCGACATGGATTTCTTCAAGAGGAATGGTAAGGTCTTCCTTTGCAAGACACTTCTTAAGGTTCGAGATGTGAAAGGTATTATGTACTCCGGCGAGTTGTTGCGGTAACTCGAGTCGATAAGCTACCGGTCCAATGCGTTCGATGATCTTGAACGGGCCTACATATCTTGGGTTCAGTTTACCTCTTTTATCGAAACGTATTACACCTTTCCAAGGTGACACCTTTAGCATAACCATGTCACCGATCTGAAACTCTAATGGTTTCCTTCGGACATCGGCGTAGCTCTTTTGGCGACTGCGGGCTGTTTTTAATCTCTCCTTGATTTGCACTATCTTCTCAGTCGTTTCATGTATGATCTCGGGACCAGTTAATTGTCGATCTCCTACTTCATTCCAACAGATAGGAGATCTACACTTCCTTCCGTACAATGCTTCGAATGGTGCAGCTTTAATGCTCGCATGATAACTATTATTATACGAGAATTCTGCTAACGGTAGATATTTATCCCATCCTTTTCCAAAATCGATCACACATGCCCTGAGCATGTCTTCAAGAGTCTGAATTGTTCTTTCACTCTGCCCGTCGGTCTGCGGATGATATGCGGTACTCATATCCAAACGAGTTCCTAGTGCCTCCTGTAGTGATTGCCAAAACTTTGAGGTAAATCTACTATCACGATCGGATATAATGGAAATAGGTATTCCATGCCTTGAAACAACTTCCTTTATATACAATCGTAATAGTTTCTCCATTCTATCTGTTTCCTTTATAGGCAAGAAATGTGCAGACTTGGTGAGACGATCAACAATCACCCAAATGGTGTCGTATCCCCAGGCAGTCTTTGGTAACTTCGTGATGAAATCCATGGTAATACCATCCCATTTCCATTCTGGGATTTCTGGTTGTTGAAGTAACCCTGACGGCTTTTGATGTTCTGCTTTGACTTTGGAACAAGTCAAACATTCCCCAACATATGTTGCAACGTCGGTCTTTAAGTTAGGCCACCAATAACGTGTCTTAAGATCTTGATACATCTTTCCAACTCCAGGATGTATCGAGTATCTTGTCTTATGTGCCTCGTTCAATATCAACTTCCTTAATCCACCCAACTTCGGTACCCAAATACGATTTGAAAAATATCGAATTCCATCTTCCCGCATAACGAGTTGCTTCGCATACTTCTTCATTATTTCATTTCCTATATTTTCTTTAGTAAGTGCTTCTCGTTGAACTTCTTTGATTTGTGAGTTGAGATTCATGCGAATTTTTATGTTCATCGCTCGTACTCGAATTGGTTCTCGTTCTTTTCTGCTTAAAGCATCAGCCACCACATTCGCCTTCCCGGGATGATAACGAATTTCACAATCATAGTCGTTTATTAACTCGACCCACCTACGTTGCCTCATGTTCAATTGTTTCTGATCAAAAATATGTTGAAGGCTTTTATGATCAGTAAACACAGTGAATTTAACCCCATACAAGTAGTGTCTCCACATCTTCAATGCAAACACGACTGCTCCCAATTCTAGATCATGCGTCGTATAATTCCGCTCGTGAATCTTCAATTGTCGGGATGCAAATGCAATTACTTTCTTTCGTTGCATAAGAACACAACCAAAACCTTGTCGCGAAGCGTCACAATATATTTCAAAATCATCGTTCCCTTCTGGTAACGATAAAATAGGCGCCGTAGTTAACTTCTTCTTCAGTATTTGAAATGCGTTCTCCTGCTCCGAGGTCCATTCATATTTCTTCCCTTTTTGCGTTAACGCTGTCAACGGCTTAGCTATTCGGGAAAAATCTTGAATAAACCTTCTATAATAACCGGCTAAACCCAAAAATTGGCGTATCTGTGTTGGTGTATTAGGAGTCTCCCATTTTTCAATAGCTTCAGTTTTTGCTGGATCAACCTGAATTCCTTCGCTATTAACAACATGGCCAAGAAATTGCACTTCTTTCAACCAAAAAGCACACTTAGAAAATTTAGCATATAGCTGTTCTTTTCTTAACAACTCCAATATCAACCTTAAATGCTCTTCATGCTCTTGCTCACTCTTGGAATAGATAAGAATATCATCAATGAAAACGATAACAAACTTATCTAAATACGGACTACAAACTCGATTCATGAGGTCCATGAATACAGCTGGCGCATTTGTCAATCCAAACGGCATGACCAAAAATTCGTAATGACCATAACGTGTCCGAAAAGCAGTTTTCGGAATGTCCTCTTCTTTAACGCGTAGTTGATGATAGCCCGATCTTAAGCCGATTTTCGAATAAACACATGATCCTTGCAATTGATCAAATAAGTCATCAATTCTCGGTAGTGGATATCGATTCTTGATAGTTAACTTATTTAATTCACGATAGTCTATACGCATCCTAAAAGATCCATCTTTCTTCTTAACAAACAAAATTGGAGCTCCCCACGGTGAAGTGCTTGGTCGTATGAATCCACGGTCTAGTAATTCTTTTAACTGACTTTGAAGTTCTTTTAACTCGGACGGTGCAAGTCTATATGGAGCACGAGCCACTGGTGCAGCTCCTGGTACTAAATCTATTTGAAATTCTACCGATCTAAATGGAGGTAATCCCGGCAATTCTTCCGGAAAAACTTCAGGAAAATCTTTTGCCACAGGCACGTCGTTGATGCACTTTTCTTTCTTTTCGACTTTATTAACATGCGCTAAAATAGCGTAACATCCCTTTTCTAAACACTTCTTGGCTTTCAAACAGCTAATGAGTTTTAGCTTTGAATTACCCTTCTCTCCATAAATCATCACCGGTATTTTATCCTTACCAGGAATACGAATTGCCTTCTTGGCACAAACAACTTCCGCTCCTATTTTGGACATCCAGTCCATGCCGACTATTACATCAAAACCTCCTAATTCTACGGGTATTAAGTCGATTTTAAACGTTTCTCCGGCTAGATTTATTTCACAACCACGACAAATTTTATCGGCTTTAATTAGTTTACCATTAGCTAACTCAATCAAGTACTTAGCATCTAGAGGTAATGATGAACAATTCAATTTAGTGTAAAAATTTTTACACACATAACTTCTATCGGCGCCAGTATCAAATAAAATAGATGCTGATAAGTTATTAATGGTAAACGTACCCGTAACAAGTTCCGGGTCTTCTCGTGCCTCTCTAGCATTAATAACAAACGCTCTTCCACGTGCAGGTCCGCCATTCTGATTCGGGCACTGACTCTTATAGTGACCTTGTTTTCCACAACCAAAACAAGTAATGGTAGCCAAAGCAGTTCTATTTGCGTTGGTGGCAGGAGTCTTGTTGCCATTTGTAACGAGAGCCTTACAATCTTCCGCAAGATGACCTTGTCGATTACACTTGGTGCATAACACACTACAGTAACCAAAGTGATGTTTGTGGCAACGGTTGCATAAAGGATTTTGTCCTTTATAACCAAAGCTTAAACCACTACCCGCACCTTGCGTGTTTTCTTGTTTCTTAAAAGATTGTTGTTGGTTACCTCGATCATAATTTCCATTCCACTTTCTTTTGTTACCTGATACCTTCACATCAGTATTGGATACTTTCTTATCCATGATGACCTGATCCATTAGCTCGTTTGCCATGGTTATAGCTTCATGAATTGTCTTAGGTTTCGATGCTGTAACATTTGCCTTGACCTTTTTGGGCAAACCAGCTTTGTACATTTCAATCTTCCGTTCTTCGGTTGGAACCAATTCAGGACATAGCAAAACTAATTCCATGAATCGCTGGTTGTAGTTGGTGATTTCAGTACCAACCACCTTCAAACTTCGTAACTCATCTTCTAACTTAATAACCTCATTCCTTGGACAATACTCGGTGATTATCATTGCTTTGAATTCTTCCCATGGAGTATCATAAGCTACATCTCCTCCTACCGCCTTCACATAATTCTTCCACCATGTGAGTGCACTATCTTGTAAAGTGCACGATGCAAACTTGGTCATGTCTTTTTCATCACAACCGCTGATTTTGAACACCGTCTCCATCTTTTCTATCCATCGGGTTAAACCGATAGGTCCTTCCGTTCCACTGAATGATGATGGCTTGCAAGCTTGGAACGTCTTGTAGGAGCATCCTACACGAGGATTTGGATTAACTGCAGCAGCTCTTGCAGCCTCAACCCATAACATTCTGTCGTTCACTCGCTGGTTGATGAGTTCCTCGAGTTCTTGTTCCGTCATTCGATTCAATCGCGCCATTTCCTAATGAAAGAAAATAATTATTCACATGGATTATTATAGATGTAGTGTGTATTTATAGTACATTATAGCTTATTAATAATATGAACTAGGTATTATTATAAAAGCCTTTTCTTCTTATTAGCGTTTTATAATTATATCTTGGGTAGTACCTACCCGTTAATGTTCATACTTAATAGCTTAGTACAGAATCAATTACTACAATCTAAATAATACTTAACCATGGAAAATTATTGCATTTCATACTTCAATATTTTACATATGCTTATCTTACATCGAACATTAAGCAAACCACACTATTAATATTATACAAAACATTATTCGGTTCCATGGTTTGACACAGCAGCGCATCGTTTGATCTATTTTCTAGGACGTTTAGACACAAAGATTTGCTTAACGCTTATCCTAACTGTCTGCCTATATTTTGGCTGTGGGACTGAAGAACTGGATGCCGGGACAGAACGAATAGGAATAGCGGGGATAGGGGTGGTAGTGTTGAGTGGAATTGGTGCCACATCATTCTCATTAAACTCGGAATTTGGATTTTCTAATTCATTAGCCTTTCGTTTCTTTCCTAGTTCGAACTCGTCTTTTGTAATTTCCTGTATTTCTTCCTCGGGTTCACTTTCCTCCTCGGGTTCACTTTCCTCCTCGGGTTCACTTTCCTCCTCGGGTTCACTTTCCTCCTCGGGTTCACTTTCCGGGTTCTCTATAGTTGGTTCATCCGGAATTTGTGAGTCTTCCCCAAGGATATCATTTTCGTCATCGGACAGGTTAATGACTGGAACGCCATCTGAAGATTCTGATTCGGAGTCGTTGATTGTGATAACAATTTTTGAGCTCGACATCTATCACACAACAACTAACCCATTAGTACTTATATAATATTTACATATAAATTTTAACCAACAGTGATAAGCAATGGTTTTTTTTTTTAAATCAGACCCGGTCAAAGTCCAGACTTACTAATGTATCCTAACGGCTTCTCGGTTAGACACACTAATGCAGACCTGGTTCGCTAAGACCAACGCTCTGATACCACATGTCATAACCCGTCCTTAACCATAAGAACGTGTTAGATAACGTATGATTTCATTGCGAGGTATTGACCTCTATATGCGACATTTTTAAAAAGGAAAACTGCATATATTATACATTACAAACCAAACCATTATTTTTGTTACAAGCTTTAGACAATAAAAAGATGATTATCGTTTAACGATAATCTTCGACTTACAAACTTTACAAATGATAATAACAACACGATTTCTAGCATATTTTACAACACACGTCCTCGGATATGCAGTTTTATTTTTGACACAAATATGAGTACGCATGATCCTGCTTAGATTCAACATAATGCAGCGGAAGCTTTAATTATCACCTGAGAATAAACATGTTTAAAAACGTCAACATAAAGTTGGTGAGATATAGGTTTAGTGCGCAGCAATATATATATATAGACCACAAGATTTCGTATATAAACATTTCAATAAAAATATTCTAAGTGGTTGAGCACTTGGTAACCATACTTAACATTTTCACGTCGCATATTCCCTTTAATATGAAATCTTACTACACCGTACCAAGTGTAGTCACAAAACGAAGTACTGTGCAACCGTTGAATACTGGTCGTCCAGTCCGATTGGGGTTGTCAGGCCCGATAGATCTATCAACAGGATTCGCGTTTACATTACCGCTGTAAATATTAGTTACCAAGCTACAGGGAAGTATGCCAGTGGTACAACTCAACGTAGAATATATTTTTCAGTTACTTGTGTCCATAATGTAAAACATAAAATACATGTATTCTCATCCCGAAATATTTAGAGTTTAAAAGTGGGACTATATACTCACTCTTGTCTTGATGATATATATATTTTGACTCGGTCTTCCGGTTGATATCACGAACCTATCCATATATAATATATCAATATGTTTTCATTTTAAAACAAACGTTATATATATATATATACTTGTTATACTTTTAATATTTTGAATATTTCCTTAGTCCGTAGTTAGCATTCCGATGTTAGTAATTCAATTTTTAATGGTTCATTTTTAGATGTTTAATATACCCGTAATAAACAAAACCCCCAACGAAATAAATAAAACCCCATCGTATATGTATTGGTCGAGATTAATCTTGACCCATGGTACCGGTGTTGTCAAATGACGTGTTGCGTACAATCATGGGATCTTATGATTAATCTTCTCGTGTTGCTTACGGGTGATCCTGAACCATATGAAATTGAATTGTAAGTACATATATATAAAATATCATGTTATCTTAGAAGTATGTGATTTTATGTAAATTTTTCCAATGAATCCCGAAGTCATTTAAGTCTTGGATAACCAATTTTGTTTCGGTCATAGTTTCTTCGTTACAAGTCCGTTTTCGTTGATTCAAATTGCCATCTTCTTGGATCGAGTTCTTCTTTAAGACTATGAACTGTAAATACCTTGGTTTGTATTCAAAATCATACGGCATAGGTGAAAGTTTAGTGAAACATATGAAGTTAAACATTTTTGTTACAACAAAATCATTAAATGACCATTTTTCTAAAAATACTTATACTTTGAAAAACCAAGTTTTACCTTGTTAAATTAGCATATACATAAGTTATATTACAGGTCTTGAAGTATTTTAAAAGTTAAGTTAGAAGGATCTATTTAGTTTGCAAACAAGTTTGAAAACATTCAAACTATGTTCTTGTTGTTAAACTTTTGTACCACAAAATAAGATAGCTATATATATATGAATTGAATAAGGTTATGAACATAGATTCTACCTCAAGTTCCTTGGATAAGATTGCTGTAAAAGAGGAGTAAGAAGCTAGAATCAAAAGGGTGATAGAAGTGGATGAAAGATTGGAAGTAAGTTGGTGTTCTTGGAAGGTTTTCTTGAAGTGTTTTTGTATGGTTTTCTTATGGTGTTTTAGTATGGTTTTTGAAGCTAGATCTTCTTGGAAACTTTGCTGAATTGATTAAGGGTTTTAAGGCTTCAAAGTATGTGTGTGTTTTGCTAGAGAATTTAAGGTAAAATGAATCAAAAATGCTCATGTATATAAGCTACAAAAAACGTGTTTCATGGGGTATCCATGACAAGATTTCAAGTTGTTCTTTTGTGTAATTAGTCAATAAGCTTCCAAAATCAATTACCTAGCCCTCATGGCATGAATAATGGCTGGTTAGGTGGTGATTTTGATGTGTATTTACTATTAGTAAATACGTATAGAAGCTTGGTATGATACGAGTACAAATACTCTAGGTATACGTATAGAAATTTTGTGAAAAATGGAATGAGGATTCAAATATAGCTATCTTTTGTGAATACACTTATATGGTTTTATGTATTTAAGTCTTTAAAAGTGATTAAATACATTACTTATACAATATATGTATAAACATTATATGTCTTAAGTATTTATGTCAAATAACGTTACGTATAGTTATCGTTTTGAAAACTTAAGTTAGTAGTTTCAAAATACACATATAACTTGTTGTTATTAATACAAAATGAGATATTAAAACATTTATTAATCATGTTAAATATGTATATATACATTTATATACACAAACGTATAATTATCATATATTGTATAGTTCGTGATATCATCGGTCAAACTAGACGGTCAAACGTTGTGTAAAACTCTTTTCGGAAATATAAGTCTCGACAATTTGGATTGCTTATCATGTTGGCAAGGTTTAATTTATGTAAATATTAATCTTATAAGTATAGTATGATCGAAAAAATGCGGGTCGTTACATATCCCCATCTCTTCTCAACCGCTGATGCATCCGAGAAGTCTACCTAAAACTTCGGGACGAAGTTTTTATTAACGGGGAGGTACTGTAACAACCCTCACTTTTCGACTTCTAAATTACTGAATTAACTCTAGGGTTATATGTCTGACTATATGTATTAAGGGTTGTTATATACAATTAAATATTGACCGAATAGTAATTTTTAGTCAACAATGTACGCTTAAATAAATAATATATTATTAATTTATATAATTTGACATAATTTAACTAAGTATATAAACTTTGTATCACTTTTATTATTTAGTTAATGTATTATATATTTAACTATATAATAAATCCAATTATATATAAATATAATAATATTTACAAACTTACTAAAACTGTAGTTTAATAATTAAAATCATAATTATTATTAAAAATACAAAATATAGAATTATTTATTATTTTTATGCAAAATTTGTATTTATTAATTAAATAAAACAAAAATAAAAAAAATAAAATATTATTGACAAATATTCTTGGAAAAGCATTAAATCAATTTGTTTATTTATATAAAAAAATCCTTAAAATAAATGAAAAAAAAATAAATAAATAAATAAATTACTTTTTAATTAAAAATTGTAATGGAAAAACTACTTTTATTATTTTATTTTGTGCATTATCCCATGACCTAACATTTAATATTTTTTAATTTTAAAATCCCATTAAGAATTAAAATATTTCTTTTTATTTTAATTATTTTATTATTTTTACCTAATTTTTTCAAGTATAAATACCCCTCATTTCTCATTCAAACTCACACTAAAATTTCTCTCATTCTCTCATTTGAAGAATTACTACTAGTAAGTATTCTTTTTTTACTTTTTATTTTTTTTACTTTTTACTTTTTACTTTTTACTTTTTACTTTTTACTTCGGTTATTATTTTTACCAAAATATGTAAATAATGTTATAAATTATATGCAATTAAAAATAAAATAAATAACATGTATACACTATTACTATTACTATTACTATTACTAGCACCTATAACCTACTACTTATATTGTAACATAAAAATATTTTGGGATATGTATTAGAGATGTATAGATCTTCGAACTTTCTTGACGAATGGTTTCTATGAGATTCTAGGCAGAGGGTTTGGATTTCAGATTTAAAGGGTCCTATGGCTCAAGCCCCTAGATCTAAATTAGCCATTCGAAGGGAAAGGGGTGATTGGAAGCTTATCTAATACGGCAAGTATCCTAAAATAGAAAACATTGATAAAAGTAGAAACTCTCTAGTCATAGAAACTTAGTAAAATAAGAAACTTTCTAAAAATGAAAACTTTATAAAAATAGTAACTTACTAGGAATAGAAACTTAGTAAAACAAACTATACTTAAACACATACTTAAACTTAAACATGGGCAAAACACTTAACTACTCTTAAATGTCAATAGGTTGACTTTCCTGCTCACTCGTTCAACTCTTTATTCCGAGGAATAACACTCTCTCTACTTACTAAGGTGAATTCATAGCCCCTCTTTAATTGCTAGCAAACTTACTTACTTTTACTTGGGGTGAGACACATGCTGTTTTTACTTTTTTACACTTTAGACACAAGTACCAAACTGTTAAACTATGCTATACCCGGCTATGTCTGACTAAGTCCCTACAGTGATATTTTTAATTGCTGTGGCATGCTTAATTATTGTTGGTAGGCCTATCGGGAGTAACGTCCCCGATACATTTGACCAAGTCATTGTATTACTTAATAATGAAATTAAACCGACAAGGACAGACACAACTTGTCATGGGGCAAACTTGAACGTTTAGTCTAAATATCACGCATTGGCATAACTTTTTGATCCTGTGGGAGATCAACTTTACAAACTAAATCTTGTGGTCTAAAACAACGACAAACTTTTTGTTAAACCTATGAACTTCACTCAACCTTTTTGGTTGACACTTTAGCATGTTTTGTCTCAGGTGCTGTTTGATTCAAGCTCTTATACTTACTGCTTATGTGATGCTACTTGGACATAGGATCAAGAGATATCGCATTTATTACTTCTGCATGTGAACATTTACGATATTGTTATTCCTGTCATTGTAACGACATTTCAGTTTCCGCTGCGTACTCATTAAAGTTAAATTCATCATTTAGTATTGTTCTTGTTTATTATAATATGTTGGTATGTTTTGATATTAGTGACATTCCTTCCAGACCCTATTGGGAGGACGTTACAATTTCTCATAAATATACATCCCATGCATAGAAACAAAAATCATTCATATGGATTGAACACCTGGTAACCGACATTAACAAGATGCATATAAGAATATCCCCTATCATTCTGGGAAATTCTTCGGACATGATAAAAATGAATTCGAAGTACTAAAGCATTCGGTACTTTGGATGGGGTTCGTTAGGCCCAATAGATCTATCTTTAGGATTCGCGTCAATTAGTAGATCAGTTTACTAATTCTTAGGTAACCAAGCAAAAAGAGGCATATTCGGCTTCGATCATTCAACCATATAATGTAGTTTCGATTACTTGTGTCTATTTCGTAAAAGATTTATAAAAGCGCATGTATTCTGAGTCCCAAAAATATATATTGCAAAAGCATTTAAAAAGGGGGTAATGAAACTCACTCTACAATATTTTGTAGTAAAAATATTCATACGACGATACTGAACAATGCAGGGTTGGCCTCGGATTCACGAACCTATATCAGTTATATATATTAAAACATATAATCGTAATTGAACAAATTTATATATATTATTATTAATAATATACTAGTTATCTTATATGTTATTTACATAAGTTTAATATATTTAATTTATATATTTTGTATAACTAATATTTATCCTTCTTTATATTAAGTTAATAATAAAATTTTATATTAGAATTTATATACAATGAAAACATATGTTTTTATATTAATTGTTACATTATATATATAGCTTAGTTACTATCATTTTAAATAAAAAAATAGTGATATTTAATATTAATATTGTTGTAATGTATTTTTATGTAAAAATATTTATTTGTCATAATACTAATAATGGTGAGTATGATAATAATAATGATAGTAATAATAGTAATATTAATAGTAGTAATAATGTTTATTTTAGTATAAAGGGTAGTTTTAAATAAAAAGATACTTTACTTTAATAATATAATGATAATAACAACAGTGTTAATAATAATAATCAGATTTATCATAAGCTTCGTGTTTAATTTTTAAACTTATGACTACAGTTTCTATAACTTATATTCGTAATCGTTTTCATAATTGTTCCTGTATTCCTATAATTATAATCATTTTCCATAACTTTTATCACCTCACTTTTTTTTATATTAATTTCGTAACATGAATGTAGTTAACATGTTTATAATCATATTAATGCTAATAATCATAATAATACAATAATATAATACTAACAATAATAATAATGATAATACTAATACTAGTAATAATAATAATAATAACTATAATAATAATAATACTTAATGATAATATTAGTAATAACTATAATGATAATACTATTAACATTTTTAATGATAATACTAATATAAATAATAATGATAGTGATAATAATAATAACATTAATAATAATACTTATGTTCATAATAATCCTAAAAATAATAATAACATAAATCATATTAATGATAGTATTAATAACAATTAACCTAACACTAATAACAAAACTTATTAACAATAATAATAATAAAAATAATAATAATAATAATAATAATAATAATAATAATAATAATAATAATAATAATAATAATAATATAATAATAATAATAATAATAATAATAATAATAATAATAATAATAATAATAATAATAATAATAATAATAATAATAATAATAATAATAATAATAATAATAATAATAATAATAAGAAAAAGGAACTACCTCGAAAGAAGCTTTAAAAGAAAAATTGTGTCAAGAATCGGGCTTGAACTCATGACCTCTCGGATATACCAAACAATCCATAACCACTCAGCCATTCCGTTTTTTTCCTAATACCTTATGAAATTTACTTGTATTTAATCTGTTTCATTAGTTTCCATCTTCTTCTCCACTTAACTCAATTAACCAGGGATCGTAGTAATCATAATAATGAATTTGATGTTGGAATTAATTTATGAAACTGAAATAGAAATGCTTGTACAGATGTTTGGAATTAATCAGTGAAAATAAATAAATAAAATAAAACTGAAGAACAGTCGTGTGGCGCCTCAAGAACTCAAATTGCAATCTCAATTTTTAAAAGCGTTTTAGATTACGACTTCCATATACAAAAGTTTCTAAATGGCTATTAGAAACTACCTAGACCATCAATTAAACTTAAAACATCGAAACAAGCTCGAATTTAATGATGAACAAAACTGTTGACTCTTTGAATTTAAGGTTTAACTTCAAAATTCAAAGGTAATAGATGAAATTGAAGTCTAAAAACTTACAGATAGTATCATTAGACAATTTCTAACAATCTTGTATTTTTAGTTTTTGGAGATTGAATCGTTTTTAAGCTTTGAGGAAAGAAAAAAAATATATTACACGAACAGGGAAACGGTCTGGGTATCGAATTGATTTTTCTTTTTCCTTAATTCGAATTGCAGTAAGGATTTATGAAGTGTGGGTGTACAATGAATGCAGTAACCAAATTGGATTATTCGTTGTCGGTAGTAAAGATTTTGGGTCGGCAAGGAGATCACGGGCAGAAAAATACACTGATAATGATATATATCAGATTATTCGCCTTTATCTAATTTTATATATCTAATATAATTAATATTATTATTTAGTAAATATATTAAAAAATAATACTGTTAATAAAAATACTCATACTAATAATAACAGACATAATAATATTATTAATAATATTAATATCAAATAATACTAATAAGAATAATGATAATAGTAATTTTAAATAAAGTGATAATTTATACTAATAGTGATAATAATAACTATTAATATTTAGATTGCAACTAAATTATAATTTTAATCATTCTTATAATATTATTTATATTTAAAAATCTTTACCTTGATAATCATAACCTTTCAATTTATTAAAATTTTAATATTTATAAATATTAATAATAATAATATTGATATTAATGTTAATAATAATGCAAGTAGTAATAATAATATTTGTTTCATATCACAACTACATTTTTACTTGTAATTATATAAATAGCTATTATAAATTATTACAATATTCATATAATGATTCATTCATTTAGTTTATGTGTTTTTCACGAGATCATTTAGTTAAAGTTATTACATTTAGCTAAAGTCCTATGTTTACTCATCAAATCACCTTTTCTTGGCATAAAATAATAGTTGTAGACTTCATGTTATGGTCTTTGTATAACGATTCATATAAATATAATAATGCCTTCATAGGATCATAGAAAGGTTGTTTGCTACTTGTTTAATAACGATCGGATCATAATTGAGTGTTATTATCATTTTCTAAATAAATTCAAAACTATATATATATTCAATATGTATAAACAAGTTTTAAATGACGCGTTTATTTAATCATAAGTTATTTATATATTTAATCCTAACAATTAGTATTTCAACTTATTTATTTTGTATATTATTTTTACTTAGTTAATTCTAATGATTTAATTGTAGTTTATTATCTCAGTTTATTATACATACTGTTATATATATATATATATATATATATATATATATATATATATATATATATATATATATATATATATATATATATATATATATATATATATATATATATACATATTAGTTTACAACAATTGTTCGTGAATCGTCGGTAATGGTCGAAGGCCAATTGAATATATGAAACAGCTTCAAAATTATCAACACTCAACATTATAGACTTTGCTCATCATGTCAGAAACATATAAAGATCAAGTTTAAATTTAGTCGGAAATTTTCGGGTCGTCACAGTACCTACCCGTTAAAGAAATTTCGTCCCGAAATTTGAGTGAGGTGGTCATGACTAGTAATAAAAATGTTTTCATGACGAATATGAGTTGATAAAATAAAATTTTATCACCATTTCGTAATATAGGTAAGATAATTCGATTTTTCGAAGAGTACGAGTGAAGTTATCACAAAAGAGTGAATTGAAGAAGTAAAGTTTCGTCTTAACTTTTGACGGAGTCACGTTTGAATTTAGAAAATAGGATGCGTCTTAAATTTTGACGTTGTCTTGGTTAAATTCCAGAATTCAAGGGATTTAAAGAAAATCTTCGAAATCTAAATGAGATATGATTCTTCGGTAAATGAGGAAATTAGGATCTCTTTAATTAAATGCGATAATCTGCTTCGATTTCTTTATTAGATATTTCACTATAAATTAACTTCTTCCGTTCCATTACTTTTACCACTCCTATACTAAATTCCCAAATTCAAAAGATTGTGAAAATGCTTAATCCAGTTCTTATCCTTGTCCTTATCCTGACTATCGCAACAATCATTCTCCTTTTCCAACTTCCACCAGATGAATCTGTTTACTTCTACTTTGCCCTTGGGGTTATAGTATTTTTAATTCTCCCGTGTCTTTATATTGCGATAAACATTGATATACACGGTTTATAATTTATGTGTTGTTATCGGACTTTATATTCTCCCTTATATTTTGGAGTTTCATACTTTTATTTTCTCTTCCCGATTTTAAGTCAAGCGAAAAATGGTCCAGAATTTGTAGGTATAGAGTTTCGAATGAACATGACTGATGTTCTAAAAGAGATTGTAATAGCACAATTTTTGATTGGTTAAATTACCAGCATTCAGGAGGAAAGATAGCACTATCAAGAAAATATTTTCTTGATGTGTTTATAAATTAGATAAATGTAAGAGTCGTGCAACATGGCACATGATAACGGTATGATCTGTGAATCATCACGCTCCATTAGAAACTCAGCATGACTTACTGTAACATAATCACGTTGATCAAGTGTCATTATATTATACTAACTCATGTATCAGTTCCCAACACTACTTCAATAACATTCATATTTTAAGTTCGAATTTTTTTTAGAATTTAGAAACTAAAGCAGTTTCCTTTCTGATGTAACACTGATATCATGAAAAGATAGATGATTTCAGATAAGAATAGTTATGAAAATATCTTCAGAAATATCGAGGATATTTATAATGAAAGATACGATGATATCTTAGAATTTCTAATATCGATGGATGATGATGAAGAATATCGTCCATAAGGGTCTAGAGTAAGGAGCAAGGTATTCGCTAAAGACTTCATTAGATACTGAATCATTTGGATTCTTTGAAGGCAGATTTAGTCTTTGTGATTTGTCCACAACCTCCTTCATGGTTTGTTCAATTCATTTTTCAGTATCAAAATCTTTGAGCTTACTCCATTCTTTATCATCAAACTTTTGACTGTTAAGGAAATCTTCAGTTTTCACTACTTTCTCAGCTTTTTCAAAACTCAGAAAATTGATTTCTTAGGTTAAAGCGCTTTTCAGAAATTCAGAATTGAAGATCATAATTCTAGGAGATAAATGTTACATGTATACATATAACTGTTGATGTAGACATGCGGCGAGATTTCAAAATACTGATTGCTGATTCTAGCTATTTAGTAAGGCAATTCTCGTTATCATATGCAGATGAGTAGATGCTAGGGTTTCTATGAACATAATAACTCTTCACAAAGTCAAAGATTAATGAAGTTGCTGGTAAGTTTACTGTTAATGTGGTGGAATATAAACGGTTTCCCGGTAACGAAGGCGAAGAGACAACGTATATATCAAGGTTATAATAGAGTTTAT